>NW_022985516.1:0-244911 GCF_010093505.1 Neohortaea acidophila
CTCCATTTATATTTTACTTTTTAAAAAAACTTGGAGGTTTTAGTAGATTTTCTATGGAGTTTTTTAAAAACTCCAATGTAGATACAGTTAGGCCTATAGACATATAACGGAATAGCTAACTCGGTTTTGTTATAGATTACTCTAGGCTATCCCTATACCTCTACTATAATTCTACGTGCCTATTATAATAGGATCTAGTACTATTTACCTTGTAAATAGCCTTAGACTTCTCCCGGCTATACGACGTATCGACACGCCTTATAAATAATAATCTACTACTTATCTAAATAGTAGAAATACTCGATGCCTCCTATAGACTCCTCTATCCTACGTAGTCTCTATTAGTGCAAATCGGGTTAGGAACAGGTTAGAAATAGGTTAATTGTCTTTTCCCTCCCCTCTAACGTCTTACTATATACCTATCCCTCCTGATCTAACGTATATAGGCTATACTATAATAGTATATTCTCGTAGTATTACCCTATGCCTTCTCTACGAATCCGCGCCTTACCTATTAAACGCTCGGGCTATATAAGCTACTCGTACGCTATAGCTCTACGTCTATATGCTAGGGAACTTTAAACTCGTTAGACGCACTTCTATTATACCTCCCGGGCTAATACGGCCTCTGTTCTACATCGCCTCTATACTAATCTCGCTCGCAAAAATTCGCTCTATTACACTCTCTAATCTAGGCGCGATTCGACGGGTTAGAGGAAAATAGGATCTACCCCCTAGGCGAAAATGGGATCTACCCTGGTCTAGGGAATACCCCCGCCGTGCTGCGATGCGTCCTAGCGGGCGGAAAATGGTATCTTATAAGGGACCATTAGGGCATCTTAGTGAGAGCGTAATCCCTATAGCAGTCAGGATAACATTGCATATAGACCCCTAACCCTAGTCGAACAGATTACGATAGGGATCGTGTAGTAGCGGAGGAGGCGCGACGAATCGAGCACATTACGACGGCACGGGGGTAGTAGCGGAGGAGGCACGACGAGTCGAGCAGATTGCGATGGGGATTGTGCGGCAGCGGAGGAGGGGCGACGAGTTGGACAGACTGCGAGTAGAAACGGATTGCGAATCACATGCGAAGACGAAGGATGTACGGCCATGAAAGGAGGAGAGCGAGAGATTTAAGGCGAAGGTGGTATGGCAGAGGAGAAAATGCGGGAGAGGAGATGCGGGGGAAGGATTACGGAGCAGGATTGCAGCCGCATAGCGCACCCTGCCACTGTCTCGTGTATCTCAGAGTTTGAATGTGCTAAAGACTGATAACGGCGGATGTAGAGGGCGGGTCGGACACGATGTAGGAGGGCGGCGTCGAGAGCAGAAGAGGGGTGAAGCTGAGAGGGTAAGGCAGACAGTACGATGCCGTGGGAGCAACCTGCGCAACAGTGCGCTGTACCTGTCGGCCCCCGAAGAAGCACTTCGGATCCCGATCTGGTGTTGGGTGAGCTCGTTAACCTGCAAGACTCTCGCCGACAGTAAATTGGCGAGATCTTCTGCTTTGGAGGCACGCCTCGAACAGCTGCGGTTTGACGATCTCGAGCGGAGTGTCTGATTTCATTGAAAACTCTGAACAGCTCTGGCATGGCATATCATTCAACTGCTCTATTGTGATCTCGCTAGAATTCCACTTTGAATCTCGTGCTCGTCCTAATCCGCTCGCCGTAAAAGTAGAAGATGAGGCTCACCGGCCACAGCGCGAGCGCGATGAAGCCGAGCACGGAGTTGCCCCAGCCTAGCCCGAGCGCCTTGTACATTGAAGGCCCAGCCAGAGGCAGGAAGGCGCCAACGAGAGACCTCATGACGGTGTTCGCCGCCATGGCGCTGGCTGCGTAGACGGTGAAGGCGTCGACCAAGTACGTGGAGATGGGCATGAAGGTCAAGATAAGCCCGGCGCCGACCCATCCGGTGCCGACGATGGGCATGATGTATGGGAGGTGGTTCTCGGCAGACCAGCCGTACCAGAACAGTCCGATTGGCACGAATGCAGCGCCGAGCATCATGATTGGCAGGCGGTACTCTGGCTTGCGCTCGGTGTTGTTCTTGCGCATCAGCTTTGCGACGGTGCGGTCGGATGTGGTGGCGAAGATGAAGAGGCCAATGAACATGCCAATGCCGATGCCGAGGAACGAGAGCCCGGCGACGCCGCTGCTCCAGTGGTAGTCCCGCTCGTAGACGGAAGTGATGGTGGTGAAGAGCAGGTAGAGATAGCCGTAGACGATGGCCATGTAGAAGCTGAGAAGGAAGACGATGGGAGAAAAGAGGAGCATCTTCGTTGGCCGGACAATCGCCTGCCTGAACTTTTGTGTGGGGGTGAGTCCACGGTCGAGCTTGCTGCGAAGGTCCTGGTTCCCTGTTTCGCGGCGCAAACGATCGGTCTTGCGCTGGAGCAGGATGACATGGCTGGACTCGCGCATCGTGAAGTAGGTGGCAATCGTCATCACTCCCGACTGTTACCAAGGTTAGCTGGAGTCTGGAGAGGAGCAGAGGAAGATGCTCACGGCAATGGTCAAGACTCTGAAGATCCAGCGCCAGCCCTCTGCTTCACTGAGGAACGCGCCCGCAATTGGCCCAATCACCGGGCCGAGAAGAGGTCCCAAGGAGTAGATGGACATGTATTTGCCGCGCTTGTCGCCCGGTATCAGATCCGCGATGGTGCCGCTGCCAATTGTCAAGGCGCACACGCCGGCAACCCCCTCGAAGAAGCGGAAGACCAGCAGCGAGCCAAGGTTGGGAGCGAAAGCACACGCCAGAGTCCAAGCGACGAAGAGAACATTGCTCACATGATAGACCTTTGCGAGAATTAGCGTCCATTTTGGAAAGGGACTTGGGATGGTCGGGAAGGTACCGGAAGTCTACCGTATATTTCGGACAACGGTGCGAGGAAGAGGGGACCGGTCGCGTAGCCCAGCACATAGATCGACACGATGAAGGAGCCAAGGGTGATGTCGGTGCTGTGGAACTCGGTGAGAATCTGCAGAACGGCCGGGGCGACCATGGAAGAGGCGAGGGGGGTGAGGAACGTCCATGTCGACACGAGGGCGACGTTGGTGATTTTGAGACGCGAAGACCAGTTCAGCGGGCACGCGGGGTCATCCTCGCCCTCCCACCCGACAATGTTGCTGGGAGACTCGGACTGGGCAACATCTTCTTCCATGAGCGAGGCATCGTGTTCTTTCGTCGCGAGCTTTTCCGGGTCCGACATTGTGTGATGATGGAGGTTTCCGAGAGGAAGAGCTCCCAACGGGGACCATGATGTGATATATCCAGTACAGATTGCATGAGTTGATCTCGGAGTGCTTGGTTCCGTAGAGTGTGGTTTTGTGTGCCCGTTTGCCACAGTTTATGCAAGTTGTGCGCGCCGGCTCCGGAGGCACATCTCCCGAATATACGACGCGATGATGCATGTAGAGACGGGACGGACAACTCCGCTGCCTTAATGCACGTCGACTTTCTCGCAGTTGAGTTGACTATTGGACCCAACTCTTCGGCGTAGCGTTGTGCGGTTGATTTGCAGACGTCAGAGGTCCATTGCTCAAATTCAATGGTGTTTCCTCTGTGGCAATGATCGACGCAATAATCTGGATAATGGAATGATCGGACGGGGAAGTGGACTGGAGCAAGGATGTCCAACGAAAGGGTTTGTACTGAGGCAACAAGTATGAAAGGAAGTGTCATTACACAGGGTATCATCTAAAGTCATGCAATCGTACCTCTTCCGAAAGCGCCATCACATCCGATTATCCTTGCAAGCAACCTGAACAATCTCCTGCTTCCCTTTTGCATTCAGCACCAACGCCGTAAGCTTCCCGCCTCTCACGCAGCCAGTGTCCAAGCCCTTAGTCCATCGTTGCAGCTGAAGGCCTTCGCGAGAATGGTGCCCGTAGATGACGACCTGAGGCTTGGGGTATTTCTTCTTGCTCAACGCCGACGGGTCCTCCTCCTCCCCAACGCGAAAATCTTTCAGCGATTTGTGCTTGAAGAGCCGCTCGTTGTACCAGCACCAAATGTTATGCCACGGCTTGCTCTTGCTCTTGGTCTCTGCCTCCTCCACCAGCGGGCGGTGCGTCTTGGTGTGGATGGCGCGCATGTTCATGACAAAGTAAGGATCTTGCTTCTCGAGCGACACCGCGGGGACGAGGCCACCATGCACGACAAGGATCTCCTCGGCAATGGGCGAGCTGCGTTTTTCGGAGGGTTTGGAGGCGAGGGGAAGGGCAGGGATGCGGAGCATCAGCGGCATGTCTTCCAAGTACTGGAGATGTCGCGGTGAGAGCTGACGAAGGAGCTTCTTGTCCTTTTTGCCGGTCGTGTCGAGTGGGCCGTCCACAGCCAAGACCGACGGGGCGAGGGAGAGAATGCGGTCTTCGTGGTTGCCTCTGACGCTCGTTGCGTTGAGGCGGAGTAATTCGTCCAACACCTCCGCGTTGGCCGGTCCTTTCGAGATGACGTCTCCCACGGCAATCAGATGGTCGGTGTGCTCGTCAAAGTCCAGCTTCTTCAACAGCGCCTTCAGCTCGCGTGCGCATCCATGCATGTCACCGATGAACACCAGTCGCCGCTTGCCGTCCTTGTCTCCCGCACCTCCCGGCAGCAAATGCGCCGGCAGATCCAGCAATCGCTGGCCATGAAAACGGTGAGTCTTCTTTGCAATCTCAAAGTCGGCCGGAGGGTTGGTTATGAGGAAGCCTTCTCGAATCTCCGACTCTTCCATCCACCGAGGTCGAAGGTGCGTTTGCCAGATGTAGAGGTGGGCGGCGGCGACGAGGAGGAGTATGCAGAGGGGCGTGATGAACGCAGGCCATGATTTCGGATGGGGTCGGGGTGGTTTGGAAGGTGTGGGAGGATCTCCAAATGTCGAGTATGAGGCTCTCTTCTCCTGCCGCCACGAACCGGCCCTTCGTCCCGCTAAAGGTGCTCGCTCGCTTCTTGTCGTCGCCATGCCTCCGCCGGAATCTGCAGAGGGTCGAAATCAGTCGCGCAGGCTCGAAAGAACCAGCCGCAGTTTCGAGGGCAGCTGGTGTGTCGCAGCCATGAGCGGGGGATGAGTATGGAAGGGGAGATGCGAAAAGTCAGATTGACGCTTCCTCGCTTGGCTGTTCCTGGCGGAAAAGCCGTGCGCGTCATTCCTTCCACAAGCGGATCTGCACACGACACGTGGGTGTGGAGAAGGCGCGGGATGCAGGGATGTGGAAAGTCCACAATAATTCAGGTGAAGACAGTGGCAATGGGTATCATGCGCCGCCTAACTAAACGCTGCCCATGATCTGGCGTTGAAATAGCCGTGGGAGCATCACTCAAACATACCATCCCCGCTGCCCAACCGCTGCATCATCCTCCTCCCGCCGATGCTCAATTAACGACTCCCGAACATCAAACGCCTCAATCAACTCCTGCCACGTAGAATAGTCGATGGAGAAGACGGCTTGATGCTTGCTCGTCTTGTTTGCCCGCTGCTGCTCGAGTGTGCTGGGCTCAGATGGGACTGCGGGAGCAGGTTAGCCAAGTCATCTCTCACACTTCACCCAACACCACTTACCAACAGTCGGCAAACCCTGGGAATCATGCTGAATGCCAAACGTGCCCTCCTTGATCAAGAAGCTGACGTAAAAGAGATTCTCCACCGTTTGCCCGAAACTTCTCGGATTCAAGACGTAGTCGAAGAGAGAAGGGCCACCGGTATCCGACACTCGATACTTCTTGAGCATGTCCTTGCCGCGCTGCGTCTCCAACTCCTCGATCGATGTGAAGCCAGCCTGTCCAAGCGCCGTCTCTGCACGCTGAACATGCTTGATGAGGTGACTGTTGATGCGCTTGCAAACGGCCGTCAGGGTGTTCTCGTCGGAACGGGAGAGATCTTCGCGCGAGAGTGCTTCCGGCCGCGCCTCTCTCTGCGCGCCGTCCTTGGCCTGGCGGGCACGGCGCTGAGTTTGAGACCGATGCTTCTTCTCCACCGACAGCGGCCCGAGCAGGAATGAGGGAACACATGGTCGGGAATTGTAGGGGAAGCAGGCGTGTAAGCCAAGGAATGCCCAGTCGAGCGGCTCATTGTCGTTCCCTTCATCATCACTGTCCTCGCGCTCCCGATTCCTTCTCCTCCGCGGGTTGGCTGCTGCCTCCTCATCCTGCTCTCGATCGATCGGGCCGCCGTTTCGCATGTACGTGATGCACTTGGAGAGGAACTCGTCCACGTCCACGCCGGTGGAGCTGTCCCCGAGGACGAGCTGCGCGGTCTTCTTGTAAGCCAAGTCGGAGACATTGACGAGCAGACGGGAATCGAGAGTGGCATCGTTGGTCTGTTTGACACCGCGGTAGATTTCATCCGCCAGGCGTACGGTTCGTCGTAAGCCGGTGCCGCTCTCGCGAAGCAGGCCATCACGTGTCTCTATCCAATATCAGCCATATCCCCCGCAACCTTGAACCACGCAACCTACCATGAAACTCGCGCTCGAGCGCGCGACTCTTCCTCTTCACCTCTCTACGTTCCTCCGGATCTTGGTTGGGGTCAAAGTAGCGGTTGAAGCGAGCCTCCTCCTCATCCGACTCATCCTCGCGTGTTTGCTCACCACCTCGCTTCCTCTTTTGCCCTCGCGTCGTGTCGCTCTCGCTGTCGTAGGAGGAGGGTGTGGGCAGGCTGGCACGAGAAGCCGGTCTGTCGGAAGCGCGGCCCTTGCCATTCTCCATTCGCGGGCGCGGATCTTGGTTTTCTTGATCGGACGTCGCGGTACGGCCTGGTGTCTCTGACTCGTATCGGGAAGAAGGGCGCGCGTTAAGACGTGCCATTTCGCATCTCGCGGCGGAGTAATGAAGGGCGTGGCGTGGAAAGGCCCGAGAGTATGAGCGAAAGGAAGGCAAACAGAGAGGAAGGGTGAACTTTGTTGAAACGCGACGCGCTTCTGACGTTGCCAAGACCTGTCACCTCCGCGGCTCGGCCGCCTGAAACTCTAATTGCGGAGGCATGATCACCACTGCATACACAATGAATGAATGAAGAGATGAAAATGGGCACCGTGGAGCCCTTCACCTTTGCCAGCTCCGCCGATCTGCGCATTCCCGTCGCAGTCAAGGTGTGCGTTCTCCCCTTCCCCACTCTCACCAAGATCGACAGACTGACAACTTCCCAGGAACCGCCTGGAAGGACATGAGAAGCCCGTTCCATACTCTACCCTCCTTCGACGACCCGATCTTCGCCACCGCGGCAGCAATCTCAGCCCTCACTCCGAACTATACATCAACGTCCAGCCCTTTGCAGACTCCAAACCTCTCACCGTCCACGCCCAAACCCCCCACAAGCACTTCAAGACTGCGCGCATCTGGAATCAATGGCTCTCCCTCCCCCTCGACTACAACACCATCCCGGCCAACACCCAACTCGCCATCACCATCTGGGACCTCTCCCCCATCAACCCTAACGGTGGCGACCGAAATCATCACATTCCATTTGGCGGCACAACCATCCCGCTGTTCGACGATGACGCCACACTGCGAACGGGCAGACAAAAGTGTAGAATTTGGAGGCACAAAGCTGCCGATGGCTTCTCAAACACAGCCACACCATGGCGAGAACCTCGACTACGGGGCCGGCAGAGCGTTCAAACGGACGAGAAGCAGCACGAAAGGGATGCCGAGCTTGAGCGTCTGGTCGGATTGATGAAGAAGCACGAAATGGGAGAGATTTCAGAGAACAAATGGCTCGACCAACTAGTCTTTCGACAGATTGAAAAGCTGGAGCGCCAGCAAGTGAAGCAATCTTTTCGCCCTCGATCTCTCTCGCAATCCTCCATCGACGAGGACCCTCCCTCTCCAGCCTGCGCAGAAGGTGATCCCGATCACACCGACGGCAGCTTCTTCCTCTACATCGAACTTCCCCGCTTTGACCACCCCGTCGTATTCACCGACCACGAATACCCACCTCCTCCAATCTCCGCCATCCTCCCTGCGCACTTCCCCGCAAGCAATACCGTTAACTTCAAGCCACCTCCAGAAGTCCAACTCGGCCCCGGCATACGGCCGAATGCGAACGGCGCCAGTGATACCGACGGTGGTGCAGACTTGATTCGCATCTACGACCCCGAAATCGGATATGCCGACAACCTTGCAGAGACGAAACATCGCCGGCTGATTCGTGGCCAACGCAATGCACTCGATCGAGATCTCAAACCGAACCCCAAAATGCGCGACTTCCTCAACCGCATCATGTCGTATGGCCCCACGGTCGAGCTCAGCGACAAGGAAAAGGACGAAGTTTGGCGATTCCGCCACCATCTCACGCGCGAGAAACGAGCATTGACAAAGTTGGTGAAATCAGTCAATTGGAATGAGCCGGCAGAGGCCCGACAGGCCATCTCATTACTACCCAAATGGGCAGAAATCAACATCGACGACGCTCTTGAACTCTTGGGCCCGGGAGTCCGAAACCCCACCGTCCGAGCCTATGCTGTTGACCGCTTGCGGAAAGCGGACGATGACGAGCTGCTGATGTATCTCCTTCAGCTTGTGCAAGCACTCAAATTTGAAGCACACCCCTCCAAAGAGGCAGAAGTGGTAGTAGACGACTCATCCCTGGCATCCTTCCTCATCGCCCGCTCGGCTGCCAACTTCAAGCTCGGAAACTTCCTTCACTGGTACTTGATGGTGGAGCTAGACGACGATACCGCCACGCAAATGGCCAAGAACAGCAAAAAACTCTTTGCGCGCGTCAGCTACGACTTCATGATGGAGCTCGAGTCCACTCCAGAAGGCCACATCACCCGCCAGGCCTTGCGCAGACAGGGCGAGTTCATCACAATCCTGACCAAGTTCAGCAAAGAGATCCAGAATTCCCGCGCCGATCGACCAAAGAAGATTGATATGCTGAAGAAGATGCTCGCCGATCCGAAGAATGATATGCTCGCCTTCGACCCACCTCTGCCACTGCCTCTCGACCCAGCGGTAAAAATTACCGGCGTGGTTCCAGACGACTCCAGCGTGTTCAAGAGCTCATTATTCCCGCTCTACGTCAACCTCAAGACGGACACGGGCACGTTGTACCCTCTCATGTTCAAGACGGGCGACGATCTTCGCCAGGATCAACTGGTCGTGCAAATTATTGCACTGATGGACCGATTACTTCTGCAAGAAAACCTGGACCTCAACCTCACGCCTTATCGCATCCTGGCGACTTCCGCCCTGGCCGGCGCCATCCAATTCATCCCCAACACCCCCGTCTCGAACATTCTCGGCAATGCAAAGTTCAAGAGCTCCATCCTGGGCTACCTCCGCTTCCACAATCCCGCTGCGGCCGGCACTCCAAGCATCCTGGGAGTTCGCAAAGAAGCCATGGATACGTATGTGAAATCAGTCGCGGGCTACTGCGTCATCACCTATCTACTAGGCGTTGGTGATCGACATCTGGACAATCTGTGCCTCGCTCCAGACGGTCGCTTCTTTCACATCGATTTTGGCTACATTCTCGGCCGCGATCCCAAGCCAATGGCACCACTGATGAAGCTTTCGCGGGAAATGATTGAAGGAATGGGCGGATCTGCACCCGGGAATGAAAGCCAATTCGATGCCTTTCGACAGTACTGCTTCACGGCCTACACGACATTACGCAGGAATTCCAGCCTGATCTTGAACCTGTTCGCCTTGATGCAGGACGCAAACATCCCGGGCCTCAACTTCTTTGGTGGCGATCAGGCGGTCCGAAAGGTGGAAGAGAGATTCAAGCTGGATGGGACGGAAGAAGAGGCGCTCAGCTTCTTTGCGCAGTTGATTGAGCGGGAGATGGGCGCATGGGGCCCGGTGCTGATTGACAAGCTACATGGATTTGCCCAAGGGTGGAGAGCATGATTACAACCCCTTACTCGTCACGTACAGAAAGTACGGCTCCTTGAAGTTGTCCACATGAGTGAAGAACTTGCCAAACTCATTCCTCTCCTCTTCCTCTCGGAAGATTCTTTGATAAATCTCCCGTTGCTTAAACTCCTCCAACTCCGTCTCAAACTTGCCGAAATCCAGCTTCTCCCGCCCGTGCTTGACGGCTTGGAGTTCGTTGTAGGAATCGAAGACGGGCCGTTCGAGTAGCAGGCCCAGCCCCGGCACTTTCGGGATGGAGAAGCGGGCAGGGGTGAGGGATTTGTCCAGAGTGGACAAGTCGGAGCCGCAGCGGACGAGCAGGGTGACCATTCCAATCATCTTGCGGATCTGATGCATCATGAAACTCTGGCCATGGATCTTCAGGCTGAGCCATTCAGACTTCTCTTCATCCGGACCATCGCCTATCAGCACGGGACGTTTGTTGACGACAAATGACTTGATGTGACGCTTTGCGGATGGGTCGTTGTATGTTTTTTGCACCGTGTAGTTGTGGAAGTTTGAGGTTCCGACGAATTTGTCGAGCGCGGCCTGAATCTGATCTATGCGTTGTTGTTCGATGCGGTATCGACGCTTCGCCGAAGTGTAGGCTAGACGGAGTTTCTTCGTCGCCGCTCGGAGGCGGAGATGATGGTCATCTTCGGGGGAGGTTTGTTGTGCCGGGACTTCCGTGTCCAACGTGGTAGTTGAAAGTTCATGAGACTCCTCCGGCGCACCACCGACAGTCGCTCCATCCGCGCCTTCATCCACGCCATCATGATCATCCTCTGCCGTGTCCAGAGTCACCGCGTGCGCATCCGTTTCATCTTCCCCTCGAAGTGCTTTGATGACGTCGTCACGAATGTCCGCGTCCAAGGATGCGAGTACCGGCTCGATGTCGTCTCGATCAACGCGATCCCAAAAACCATTGACCTCCGCCTGGCGAGACTCGTACTGGACGCGGTCACCAGCCTCGTCCGCGCCTGCCTCCAACTTCTTCGCCAGCCAGCTGCTGGGATGAGGCGGAAGGAATGCGTGCGATGGGATGAGATACTCATACCACCGACTGTCGCACGCTTGGTAACAGCTGAAACTCCCAATCGTCCTCTCGATGCCCCATATGCGGATTTGCGGAGACAGATGGTGATTGATCTTGGACACAATGTCTTCATCCTCCACAATGAGCTTGAGACTGATCATATTCCCGGCAGCATGAACGCCTTTGTCGGTCCGGGCGCAGCGAACCAGTGATGCTTTCTTGGGATCATCTGCATTCGCTTTACTGATTGCACCGGCAGCAATGAAAGCGTTGAAGAGGTCGCCTTCGATGGTCTTTTCGGAGGCGGAGATTTGCATGCCTTTGTACCCTGTCCCAGAGTACCCGATCAACACGGCGACTTTCCGCTTGGGTCGACGCTCTTCTGCATCAATTTCTTCTTTGGAGAACTGGGTGCCGTAGTTGGGGCCTTTGCCCTCGAGACGCTTCTCACGGGAGGCATTCGTCTTTTCGCGTTTGTCTGGGGCATCACGACTATTCGTCAGTCAGCTTCCTGGCGGTGCATTACGGAGCGAAAACGTGGCAACGTACAAGTACTCTCCTCTTCCCATATCGCCTTTCTTATGTCGCTTACGGTCATTCGATGCACCACCTCGCTCTCCTCTTTGATTCCTGTGGCGTGGCTGGAAGTCCAACGGAGCTCCCTTGCGCTTGCGATCGCCGTTGTTGTTCTGCTTGGAGTCCGAGTCGGGTGCACCACGTTCCGCTTCTGCGGCATTGGAGCGTGCGGCAGCATCGATGAGCCGACCAGCATCCTCAAGCATCGCCGTAGAGTGCTCCATGGTGGTTGGCAATGTGGCAGCGGCCACATGTATGGATTGTGAGTGGAGTATTCAAGTTGTTGAAGTGAAGTTTGAAATCTCCAGACTTTCCCAAAGTGACAGACGAGCGGGGCGGGACGGGACGCAATCGATAAGACTTGGCCCGCGCATGCTTCCAGGTCATCACATCTGCCTCGCCTTTCGACTGAGTGCTCTTCTCCAACGCTTCACTGCGTTCGCCATGTGAGACCTTCCGGCGCCGCGCCCTTGTCTGCCGCTGCCGCTGTCACTCCTTCATCAGCCCACGCAATCCAGCCCTTCACCCTCGCCTGCTCCCGCCCTCTCTCCACCATGGCGGACTCGGCGGCCTTGCTGTTGCGCACCGTCACGCGCGCCTTCTACACCACCGAACACATCCTCGTCATCGACGCCCTCCTGCTCCACAGCACCCTCCCCGACACCGATCTTGCACACGTGCTTAGCATGCAGCCCAAGGCATTGCGAAAGCTTTGCGGACGGCTGAAAGAAGACGGCCTCCTCAGCGTTCAGATTCGCGCGCAGAAAAAGACGGATGGGAGCCAGTCGTACTACGCCAACTCCAACAACCCTCGCATCATCCACAAGGATTGGTACTACATCAACTTCCACCACGCCATCGACAGCATCAAGTACCGCATGTACCGGCTCAACAAGCATGTCGAAAGTCTGGGTGCTCCCACCACCGAGAAGAAGGACTTGGTGTGTCCGCGATGCAAGGGGCAGTATACCGAGCTCGAGGTGTTGGACCGCATCGACATCGGCACCGGCGTCTTCCCGTGCCCCCGCTGCGGCCACGCACTGACGGAAGTGGAAGAGGATGATCGGGTGAGCGAGAACGAGAGTATGAAGCGCCTCAATCTACAGCTGGAAAAGATTTTACGCCTCATGCAGCAGATCGATGCCGCCAACGTCCCCGAGAATGACTTCCCAACTGCCCTGAGCAAGCAAAAGCCAATCATCCGAGCAGATTCGCATCCTGGTCAGCAGCGGACGGAAGATGTCGATCTTCCCAATCGCAACCTGCAGTCTGCCAAGGGCATGGAACTCAAGCCGGAGAAGATTGCGGTGGACATTCAAGACGATGAGACGGTGAACAAAGAGACCGAGGCCGCGGAGGCGCAAGCACGACGGGAGAAGCAAGCACGAGCAAACGCCTTGCCGGATTGGATTGTCAAGTCGACGGTGTCTGGCGACATCACCGCAGCCGGCGCCAAGGAAGAGCGACTGCGGCGAGAGCGTGAAGCTAATGGCGGGCTCGCTCAGGCCGAGGATGATCAGGAAGAAAAGAAGCCGGCCCAGGATCGAGATGATGTGGTCATGGCGTCGTTTTGGGAGGAGTTGGCCAAGGCGAAAGCGGCGGCGGCTGCGATAGCCAAGGAGGAGGATGATGACGATGAGGAAGACGAGGAAGACGAGGAGGAATTTGAGGACGTTGCAGTGGTGGATGGAGTTTCAAACGGTCATGCTCCGAATGGTGTCTCTCGATCTGTTTCAGGCTCGAATACACCGGCAGTCGAGAGCAGTAATGCTACCGATGACGAGAGAGATGCGAAGCGTGCGAAGATTCGGGATTCGGAAGTTGCGGGACCTTCGAGTGAAGGTGATGCAGCACCGGCCAAGGCTTTCCAGGATACCCCAGCAGCGAGTGACGAAGATGACGAGGACGAAGAGTTGGAGTTTGAAGATGTGTAAATGCCGAGTCGTTATGTTCAGACTACGGATCTAGCTCGGAATCCGTACCGAGCTGAAATGTCACTCCGCCTCCCTCCGTGACCTCCGCCCCAGTCTCGGCGACAACGGTGTAATTGACGCTCGTTGTGAAACCCGCGCCACCACAATTTGTATTGCCGATGTAGTTGCCGTAAGACGCTCCGACCTGCGATGCCGTGCCGTTGTAGATCGCACCAAAAAGCGCAACCTGATTCGAAGGAATCGGGCAGGATTGGTCGGATACAAACACCAAACACTGATCCTCCCCGGGCCCAAAGTCGAAGCCTTGGTAGAAAAAGACCACCGAGTTTGGGGTCTGCTGCGCAATTACACAGCAGTCATATGCCGAAGCTGCTGGCTGATAGCTGTACGACACGATGGACTCATTCTGCTCGTCGAAGCTTGCCACGGCGAGGCCATAGCCATCGATGGGATAGTCGTTGAATTGGTTTACCAGATTGTTCGCCGCGCACGCTGCGTAGAAGGTATAACTCGGGATCGCTACCGTGGATGTAACTGTCGGCGTCGTAGTCACTGTTCGTACCCTTGTGGTGGATGAAGTGATTGTCACGGTGTGGGTTTCTGTTATCGTACTCCGCGGTTGATTCGGGAAATGGTGGTGCACCGGCAGAGGATGTTAGTCTCTTGGATGAAGCGCGCAAGACGGGTGAAGTAGCATACATGTGTGAGGGTCGTCGTCGACGTCGCGGTTCTCTCCCCGTGTGCGAGTTTATTGACGACAGCAGTGGCTGTCAATGTCTCGGTGATGGTCGAATGAAGGACAGTATTGCACACGACAGATCTCGCCCTTCCATTCGGGCGAAAGCCGGCGGGTATTGCTGTGAAATCTGGCGAGTCTGCTGCACGCTCCTCTGCTCCGCCACCTTCTCGTCTTTGCAGTACACCTACACCGGGAAGCGAAGACTCGACAGGTATGAAGCCGGAGGGTGTCGGTAGGGTGACGGGTGAAATTGTAGTGTTGAAGAGAAATGTTGACGCTTCGGCCGTCTCGGTGACTCTGCTGTGTCTTCTATGGGTGACTGTAACTGGCACAGTGATTGTCTCGGTAACAACGCTCTATTCCGAGTCAGAAACAGCCGTCATCAGATCGCAAGGGAAACTCACGGCGCGGGTTCTATGATGTATAGTCGTCGCAGCTTTTTGCACCACTGTAGATGTCGCGCGCGTCGGCGTGTCGAGCGATTTTGTGCTTCTCGCCACCTCTCTCTCTGTCACTGTGACTCTCGAGATCGTGGGAGAATGGTGAATCGTTGGCAAAGGAGCCACCTCGGGCCCAAACCCATACGCCGTGTGGCATGATGATGAGGCATGCCGTAGCTCCGAAGGAAGAATATGTGAGGACGCTGCAGAGAGGAAAGAACAGACGGCGAGGAGAAGAAAGTCGTGCTTCATCGCGGAAAGGACGGTTCAGTAAAAGGCAGAAAGAATGACTGCAGTTGGAATGATGGAAGACATGTAGAGTAGAGACACGAGGAAGAGTGCCGGGCAGCTGGGAACGAGAAAGGCACAACATCCGCCCTTCGCGTGGGCAGGCTGTCCGCGAGGCATGTCAGTAGGTCGTCGCTTGTCTAGACCACCAGCATCCCGCGTGGCGGTGTGGTCAATCTTCAACGGTCAACTTTTAATTTCTCCACTCCCAAAACGTCGACGCCGGTCGGAGAATTCGACGCTGACATGTGGTGGAGATTGCCTTCGCCAAGAACTACTGCACAATTAAGCCACGCCGCGGAGATGAGAGCGAAAGCTTGAGCGCCACCACACCCAGTCCGAGCTGGTCTGACGAGGCTAGCCTCGGCGCTTCCGACCTCACATGCCTTGCCTGCCATGCCATCCAGCAACTTCCACATCGCCCCCAGTCAAAATCAATCTCCACCATCACAACCGATTCGCTGCGCCGGTAGCTTCAGCCAGCCCAAGTCTGTTCCTGCCGCTGCGGTCCCTCTTCTTTAGACCAGGCAAAGCGAAACATCAATTGGAAGAAAGCAGGTATGAATCAATTGGGAACGACCTCAGCAGATGATACGGCTTATGATTGTATTACTACGAAACTGACATATGACGGAAAATCAACATGGCACTCCTCTCGCCTCTCCGTGCCTTTGGCTGGCCAACACTCTCTATGCTAGTGCACCGTCACCATCTTGGCTACCATTGTCGGTGGAGTTCCCAGAGTCAGAGGTGGAGGGGTCCCCAGAGTTATTGTTGTTGTTCTCCGTCGTCGCCGGCGAGTCACCGGAATTGTTGTTGTTGTTCTCGGTGGTGGTGTTCGCCGGAGAGTCGCCGGAACCATTGTTGTTGTTCTCCGTGGTGGTAGGGGAGTTGCCGTTGTTCGACGGATTGCCGTTGTTGCTGGGGTTGCCGTTGTCTTCGATGGTGGTGGTAGTGGGAGAAGGAGAGTTGCCGTTGTTACTGGGGTCATTCTCGCTGCCATTGTTCTCCGAGGTGCTGGTGTTGGTGGTCGTGGTGGTGGTGGTGGCGGGCGAGTTGCCGTTATTCTCGGTGTTGCCGTCGTTGTACGGATCGTTCTGGCTACCGTTGTCCTCGGTATTGCCATTGTTGCTTGGGTCGTTTTGGCTGCCGTTGTTGTTGCCATTGTCCGAGGTGTTGTTGTTGGTAGTGGTGGTGGTGGTAGTGGTGGTAGGATCTTGGCTGCCATTATTATCGCCAGAGCCGTTACCGTTGTCGTACGTGTCGCCATTGTAGGAGCCGGAGGTGATGGTTATGGACGAAGGAGTCGACGACGATCCTTGGGTCGAGGGCGCATAGCCAGAGGAAGCAGCGCTCTCGCCGTTGGAGCATCCGTATTCACCTTCGTGAGGGGTCAGGACTGGCGACATCACAAGTAGTAGCGTTGCTCCATCACTTACCACATGCCGCAACGGCGACGCTGGTGACGTTCTGGTTCGCTGCAGCAGCGCCAGCCGCTATTGCACTCGTCAGCATTGTCATGGCGAGATGAATCATTCGTGAGACATACCGCCAGAGTATTCACCCGTGCTGGAGGAGGTTTGGGCCACGGGCTGTACCGGAGGAGCCGGCGAGGGAGAGGGCTCGCCACCGTAGGGATCTCCGCCGGAAGGCTCCCCGCCAGAAGGCTCCCCACCAGAAGGCGCTCCACCGGAAGGCTCTCCGCCGGAAGGCGCTCCGCCGCTGTAGGGGTTCGTCGACGGCAGAGGGGCGGGAGTGGGAGTGGGAGTGGGAGAGGTGTACGGGGACGATGGTGGCGATTGGACTGGCGGGCCACCCTGATGAGCGTGGTGCGGGACCGTCTTGTGCGGTGACGACCCATGCGGCGACGACCCGTGCGGCTTCTTTTGGCCTCCACGATGATGTCCTGGCACTGGAGCGGCAATGGCCAGGGCGGAGAAGGCTCCGACCAAGTAGAGAGACACGCGCATGATGGGGATATGTTTAACGAATGGATGTCGTGAGACGAGGAGTAACGAGCGTGTGGTGCAAGGAGTGACTGGAGGAAAGGCTTGATCGAGCGAGCGAGGGACGAGAGTGACAGTCCTGTCTAATAAGTGTCTTGTGCTCGCCGTTCATGACCACGAGACTCGCTTTGCAAAAGCATGATCAAGCCACGAAATGAAGTCAACAATCACCAATTTCCGCATTCTCTCCCAGCCTCGAGGCTAGAACCCAGCTCTGTCCGCATGGGGGGCAGCGACGGCAGCCTTGTTCATTCGTAGCGCGCTAGCCAAGACGACAAGCTTAATGTCACATTCAGGCTAGCGGGAACGCCACCCACGCTACCCCCTTGCACCTGTGGCGTTTCTCGCCACGCACGCCCACTTTCGTTCGTGCTATTTGCGCCGTCCAAATCTGACAAAGACACTACTGAAAAATAGCTCGCTTCTTCGCTCCGCTAGGTGCAATCTTACGGAGTGACGCCTGGCAGTGGCAGGTGTTCGCGCGCATCACACCATCTTGCCTCCGACGGCTAATCTCCGCGGCAGGGAAAGAGGCAAGGCCAGACGCGCGCAGCGTCGACATGAGTCTATTATTGCTATGGCCTCGCGAGACGAGTCGGCCGTGGGGCGTCGTGGCGCTCGCCAACGCTATTACTGCGTCCATGGGCGTTGTTGTTACGTTGCTGCAACAAACGTTGGATACGAGGCAGGCGTTTGTTGAAATCGGAGGCGATTGCACACGCATAGCCGGTGGAGTCACAACATTGATTCAGTCCTCCATGCAGCGCGATGGTGACTGCGGTAGGCCACGCCGCCAGCCACTTCCAGTCCATAATAACGATAAACTCGACTGCTGCTGCCGCTGATACTCTGAGAAGCCTTCAAATGCTCATGTAAACAGCCTTCATCATTCTCGCCCGCGGCCGATGCGGGCTCTTTTCACACCTCGTCAAGAACGGATGAAAGCAGCAGAGACAACGACTGCTGCTCGCTGCGCGCGGAAATCCTTCTGCCGAATCCACGTGTGGGGAGCGCGGCAAGGCTGAGTTCGGCTTTGCCGAATCCGGGGTTTCCGACATTCGGCGGCTGATGTATGATCGGAGGGAGCGGACTGGCACTTCCGATCTTCGCCACCGTCGGCGAAGCAGCATGAAGAAGTCGCGTAAATGTGATGCCAAACTGCCTGGCGGTGTTGAGGGGCGGATAGAAGATGTGAACAGTCGCTACACAATTCATTTCCGTCTCAATCGTTGTCGTATCTTCTAGTAATGGACATCTTAAAGGGCAAGAGCTATGTGGTTACCGGTGAGTATAACATGGACGGCGTAGTCCGTTCAAATCCTGACTATTCCTCCCAGGCGGTGCTCGAGGCATTGGTTTGGCATGCTGTCAGGCCATCATCGCAGCAGGTGGTCAAGTAGCTGTTCTTGACATCCTCTCCGAGCCCGATAGCTCCGCTGCAGCACTGCAAGAGGCGTCCAAATACCACTACTTCTCGTGAGTTGCATGCTCTGGATGTGAAAGGCGTACAAAAGTTTAATTCATGCATCCCGCAGCTGCGATATAGCGCAACAGCAAAGCCTCGAGCCAGCATTTCACAATGCTGTAATTGCACTTGGGGGACAACTCGACGGCTGGTGAGTTGTCGCGAACATTTGGTCACGACTTGGAAGTAACGACTGTTCAGTGTGTTGGCTGCTGGTATCGGCCTGGACAAACCGTTTGTCGACATTTCGGTAAGCTCAAAGACTAGACTGGAGCCCTCCTTCTTCTAACGCAGTTTCAACAGTGGGCGGAGTTTGACAGACTTATGAGAGTCAATGTAAGCGTCCAGCTCTGCCTTCCAACTCACTACATCTGATTGACTCTCGCAGCAATCTGGAATCTTCTTCGTTGCACAATTGGCTACGCGCGCGATGCTCCTACAAGATGTCGACAAGCACGGGATCCGTGGTAGCATTGTGTCGATTGCTTCACGGTCCGCTTCTGGTACTTGTCCTGGTCACTTGCTCAGCGCCTATGGAGGTAGTAAAGGATTCGTAAAGTCCTTTACTCTCCAACTCGGTCATGAGTTGGCGGGCAAAGGCATTCGAGTCAACTGCATCAGCCCGGGGTAAGGCCTCCATCCGCCTGCTATGCGACGGCATCTAATGGCGGTACAGATACATCGAGACCGAGCTCAACCTGAGCCTCGCCAGAATTCGACCGGAGGTTCAGTACTTCTTCACCGAAGCACCTCCACTGAAGCGAATTGGCCAGACGTCAGACGTAGCAGGTGGTCTGATTTATCTTCTATCAGACGCCGCTTCGTACGTGACCGCGATTGATCTGCCGATTGATGGAGGGATGACGGCAGGCACTGGTCTCACAAAATGATGGCGATTTGGGGAAGACACGATATATAGAGTACGCTGCATTAATTTTGATCTCATCCAATGCTCATCACATCAAGCGACCTGCATGAATCCCACCGGTAATGAGTGTGTCCTCAGCGGTCTGATAAGCACTCGCATCGGATAGCAAATACACCACAATGCCCTTGAGATCCGTGCGATCGGCCATACGCCGCATGGGCGGTTCATGTGTCATGATATGACCGAGGTGTGGCATCCGCTCGCACAGATCCAGCGTCATGTCGGTTACGGTATATCTGCGGGATGACATCAGTCTTTGAAAGAAATGATAAATCAAGTACAGTCAATTCTCACCCTGGCGAAATACTGTTGACCCGGATATGATGAGCGGCGAGTTCCACACCTAATGCCTTGGCAAGCGATACGACTGCCCCTTTGCTAGAGCAGTAGTCGCTGGTGCACTGTCCTTTGCTAGCCACATACGCTGCGATGGACGCAACAAAGACAATGCTGCCTCCATGTGGGTTAAAGTCGGTCGGTGCTTGTGTCGTCATTTGCTTCGCCACGAGCTGCGCAGCGTAATACGTTCCCAGGGTGTTGATTTCGAAGCATCGTGCAACCGACTTTGGGTCTCGTTCCAGAAATGGCTCGTCGGGGCAAATGCCAGCAGCGGTGATTCTAGATACAAGAAGTCAGATGATAATCTCCATGGCCCTGCCTTCGTGGACAGCCTACAATCCGTCGATCCGCCCAAAGTCTTCAACAATCGCATCAATTGATTTTTGCAAGACTTCATATTTCGTCACGTCGGTCCTGATGCCCGGATTAGAGAGCGCAGTCCACGGTGGTCTGGTTCGACTTACTTGTAATGCTTGAACTGTTGCTTGGGATGACGTTTTGCAAGCTCATGGAAATGCGGATGCGGTTCGTCAGCGACGTCGAGGATGGCAACATGACCGCCAGCCTCTGCCACGGCAAAGGTGAATGCCAATCCGATGCCGCGCGCGCCTCCAGTTATGACGACGGTTCTTTGCGCGAGCGAGAACAGGTCTTGTACAGAGCGACGCAGAAATCCATCCGGGTCACGCTTGAGCGGCCGTGGCGTGGAACCGTTGGTGCCAGGCGCAGCGTGAGCGTCGGGGAACTCGATATGGCCGTTCATGGTTGGCGCGGTGCTTGACGGCATGTTCAAAAGAGGAAAAGGTGTCGATGAAGAAATCAGGAGGAGTTCCTGCTCCAACTTCCTTTACACTTGTACGTCCGTCGATCGCACGCGGAACCTCAAACCCGTCAGGTCCATTCGGCATGATACGAATCCCGTCCCCCGCACTGCCTCATCGGGAGAAGCGCGCCGCTCCGACACAAGGCTGAGCAGCGGAATCCGATTCCCGAGCCGATGCGGAGCGTGGGGATGGCGAGCAGGAAGATTGTGGAGATATATTCAAGAGGACCACCTTGTCACGAGGCACAGCAAAACACGATTCACACCTCAGATCGACCACCTCCGATATGCCCTTACTCGAAGTTTCGCATCCCTCAGGGCTGCACGCCGCAAAAGTCATCGTTGAGAAGTCCAGCAACGGCGAAGTGCTCATCAATGGATCCGCCCACCATGTAAACGGCCAACCCACGAACGGTGCTCATAAGACCACGGAAAGCAAGTCGAAGAAGACACAGCAGGATGATCTCGCAGTATTGAGTCTTCGAAACCTTCTCTTCGACATCTGCAATCAAAACGGCGGAGGGCATGGAGGCTCGGCGATTGGTATGGCCGCCATTGGCGTGGCCTTGTTCAAATACGTGATGCGATACAATCCCAGCAATCCAGATTGGTTTGACAGGGACCGTTTCGTTCTCTCCAACGGTAAGTCAGCCTTCTCCTACGATGGCGCCTCTACTAACGAGTGCAGGACATGCGGCCATGTTCTTATACGCCCTGAACCACCTGGTCGGATACACCAACTGGACCATGGACGAACTGAAAGGATATGGTAGCGCCAAGCTGAATGGATATACCACTTTGTCCCATGCCCATCCAGAACGGGAGGTTCCAGGAATCGAAGTGACCACCGGCCCGCTTGGACAGGGCATCGCAAATGCGGTTGGACTGGCCATTGCAGCGAAGAACCTCGGCGCTCGCTTCAACCGCCCTGACCACTCGGTAATCCAGTCCCGCACATATTGCATCTCCGGAGATGGCTGTCTCATGGAAGGCGTCGCTCTCGAAGCCGTGGCGCTTGCAGGCCACTTGCAACTCGACAACCTCGTTCTCATCTATGACAACAATCAGGTGACTTGTGATGGCCCACTGGATTGGATCAACACCGAGGATGTGAACGCCAAGATGAGAGCGTGTGGATGGGCAGTCCTTGAGATTGCGGACGGGTCATATGATGTTCAATCAATCGTCGCCGCGCTAGAATACGCCAAAACGGTGAGAGCCAAGCCCGTCTTTATCAACATCCGGACGGTCATCGGACTGGGTACCAGCGTGGCCGGCACATCGAAGGCTCACCACGGCGCGTTCGACAATACCAGCATAGAAGAGTCCAAGATGGCGGCCAACATCGATCCTGCGAGCACGCACACAGTACCCGAACAGGCATTGGCATACTTCCGGGAACGTCGCACTCATGGTCAACATTTGAACAACGACTGGGACGCGCTGATGAAGAGATATGAGCATACCTTCCCCGAACTGGGTGCCAGCCTTGCCGAACGCATCGCCGGAAGCCTCGGACAAGAAGTACATCACGCACTAGACGGCATCGATACGTCGACTATGAAGCACCTAGCAACCCGGGAATCCAACGGCATCATTATGGAAAAGCTGTGGCCCATTTGCGAAGCGCTCTGTGGTGGTGGCGCCGATCTCGTCAACTCGAACAAAGTGTATTACAGCGAAACCGACGTCTTCCTGCCAACTCATTACGCTGGCCGATATATCCGATATGGCATTCGAGAACATGCAATGGCGAGTATTTCGAACGGAATAGCTGCATTCAATCCCGGAACCTTCATTCCAATCACGGCCACTTTCTTGATCTTCTATCTCTACGTGAGTTTTCGTCGGTCATGCTGCTGAGGCGAGATCGTCAGCTAATGGTGCAACAGGCTGCTCCAGGTGTCCGCATGGGCGCTTTAAGCCACCTACAAACGCTGCATTTCGCAACCCACGATTCCTTTGCAGAAGGTCAGAATGGCCCTACGCATCAGCCGGTCGAAGTTGATTCTCTCTACCGCGCCATGCCGAACCTGACATACTTCCGCCCTTGCGATGCCGAGGAGACAGTCGCGGCGTGGAAGCTGGGCCTCATGTCTCACGACAGTCCCACAATGATCTCGCTGGGTCGTGATCCAGTCGGCGACATCCCCAACACCAATCGAAAGCTGGCTTTGAATGGAGCGTACGTCATCAAGGAAGATAAAGATGCAGCGGTGACTCTTGTCAGCTGTGGGACGGCTCTTCATCGTGTCGTTGCCGCTGCACGCCTGCTGGCTGAGGAGGGTGTTTCCGCGCGACTTGTCAGCTGCCCAAGTATGGACCTCTTTGGCAAGCAGGACCGGAACTACCGTGATACCATCTTCCCTGTGGACGGCAGGCCGATTGTCAGCGTAGAAGAATACATTGCCACGGGCTGGGCTCGATACGTGACCGCGAGCATCGGAATGACGGGCTGGGGCTATTCTGCGTCAAGCGAGAGCAACTACCAGCGATTTGGGTTGGATGCGGACAGCATTTCACGAAAGGTACAGGCATATTTGAAGGACTTGAACGGAGTCAATGCTCGATCAGTTGGCTGGAGACAGTTGTGATAGCTTGAAGCAGCGCTCGTTCAGCGGGAATGAAACAGCAGGTGCAGAAGATTAATGGCGTTCAAGGTGTAGTACAGTTAGATGCAGAGTAGGTGGGAGGGAGATTGAATGAATTCATTGCAAGACCTCGTCTGCTTGACATCACGACTTATTGCTGACCACCACCTTCATCACCATTTTCCCATCTTCATCTCGAGGGCAGCCTGCCAGTGCCAGAGCTTCGGCGACGTTGACAACGCCCTCGCACCGATGGGTGATCATTTCCGCGACTTGTGGCCCGGAGCTATCCTTCCTGCTCGCCTCAACAATCTGAAGAGCCTCGCCGTAGCAATTGGCATATCTCCAGACCGGCACGATGTCGACCTCACGCGCGCTGGCATCTGAAATGGGGAGGCTGACGTTTGGAGTGCCCATCCCGACCAGCACCACTTTACCGCCACGTTTCGTTGCCTGTATGTTTTTTGATTAGTGATGGGACTTCTCGCTAAACTTCCTCTCACTCACAAAGATGGCGCTTTGTGCGCAGACTTCGATACCAGTACACTCGAACGTGTAGTCAGTCGGGCCAAGAGTCGAGCCGTTGACGAGTGTCAAACCCGCTATGGACTTTGCGGTATCGCGAGCCATTGCGAGGCTCTCTTCCGGCGACCCTGCTCGTTTGCTGGTGACAACGAATCCTGTATCGGCAAACGTCTTCTCCACGGCAAACGCAACTCGGTCCGCTACAACATCTGCAATTGCAATCTTCACACAGCCGGCATTTCGCGCGGCGATGGCACAAAGCAGCCCAATGGGCCCAGCGCCGATGATGGTGCACGTTGAGCCTGGCTGTACGCCTGCACGGCGACAAGCATGGACAGCTACCGCAAGCGGTTCCAACAACGCGCCTTCATCGTAGGACACTTCCGGGGGAAGCCTGAGATGATCAGCAAGTTGATTTCTGTTCACCCTTGGACTGATGCCTTACAGATGTACCCATTTCGCCGGGTGATTGATTCTGGTCTGCATCGTACCCTGAAAATGGGGCCATGCTGAGCCACTGCCGCGAAACCGTAGTTTCTCGCAGAGATTGTAACGATTGGAAAGACACAGATCGCAAGCCTCGCATGGAATCCCACATTCAACAGCCACGCGATCGCCCACTCGAGGGTTGGTCACATTGCTGCCAATTGCAACGACCTCGCCCGCGGCTTCATGACCGAGACACAACGGCTCCCGCACCTCGATGCTACCATTGCAGCCTTTCTGAAAGTAGTGGAGATCGGATCCACACAGCGTCGTCGATCGGACGGCCAGTTGCACCTCGTCCGCCGCTGGTGGTGGCAGTATTCGTTCCTGCGCTTCGAACTCGCGCGGGCCCGTCAGGAAAAGTCCTTTGCTGATTCCGGCCGTCATATTTGCGGTGAGTTGCACCTGAAATGACGATAGAGAAGGGGAATCATATTGGTTTACTGTCTTTCACGCTCGGGCGACCGCGCCGCATCTCCAGCATCGGAAACCAGAATCCGGATACCAAATTCCGAAGCCTTGTCGGCCGCCGCGTCAAGGCAGGTGCAGGCCGCCGGCCCGAGAGAAAGGTCTGCCATTTGATTACATTTCTTCAAAACCATACTCCAGCATAATCACTACCCTCTCTCATTCTCGTGCTCTCTTCGCCTTCAGCAATCATGTCGCAGTACGCAACACATCTCAATGCCATCATCATCGGGGCAGGGCCGGCGGGAATCGCCATGGCTTACCAGCTCAAGCACAAACTTGGCTTCAACGACTTCACCATTTACGAGAAACTCGACGGCGTAGGAGGCACATGGCGAACGAACAGCTACCCGGGGTGTGGCTGCGATTTGCCTTCCCATCTCTACTCGTTCAGTTTCAATCTCAATCCAGACTGGTCGCAGGAGTTGTGTGAGCAGCCTGAAATCTTGCGATACATGGAGGACACCGTCGACAAATTCGACCTGCGGAAGCACGTCCATTCCTCCGTGGAGTGCATCGGCGCTGAATGGCAAGACAAATTGCGGAAATGGAGAGTGCAGTTCAAAGACCTCCAGACCGGGATCGAGTACTCGCGCTATGCATCCGTCTTCGTGTCGGCCGTCGGCGCCATCTCCTTCCCTCGCGATGTAAAATTCGCTGGCATGGAGGACTTTAAAGGTCCGATGTTTCATACCGCACGCTGGAATCATTCCGTCAGCTGGAAGGGCAAGCGAGTTGCGGTCATCGGGAATGGCTGCAGTGCAGCGCAAGTGGTTCCCGCTCTGGCCAAAGACGCTGCTTTCGTGAAGCAGTACGCTCGAAGTGCACAATGGTACCACGCCCGACCAAATCACAAATTCACCGCCGCGGAAAAGTGGGCGTTCCGATGGGTTCCCCTCTGGCAACGGCTGCTGCGCTTGACCATTTTCCTGGAGGCGGATGAACAAACGACAGCTTACTTTCCCTCACCCAAAGGACAGCGAGTCCGCGCCACCGCCGAAAAGGAATCAACAGAATACATCAAATCCAAGGCTCCCAAGAAATACTGGGACTTCATCGTACCCGACTTTCCCCTAGGCTGCAAACGACGGATTTTTGACCCCGACTATCTGGATTCCTTACAGCGACCGAATGTTGAGCTTCTGAATCATGGGATCGAGAAGATTACCGAGACAGGAATTGTGTCAAGCAAGGGAGACGTTGACAACTTCGACATCATCGTCCTCGGTACAGGCTTTCAAGTCGCCCAATTCCTGACACCAATGGAGATTGTCGGTGCAAACGGGGCCAACCTGCAACAGCAGTGGGATGAGTGTCGAGGAGCGCAGGCGTACATGGGCACCTATGTGCACAACTTCCCCAACCTCGCAATCATCTTCGGCCCCAACACCTTCCCGGCGAACAACTCTGCTCTATTTGCGTGCGAGACACAAGTGGACTATGCGGTGAAGTCCTTGTTTCGGCCGCTGTTGGATGGCCGGGCGGACATTATCGAGGTCAAGCAGAGTGCCGAGGATTCGACGACGCAGAAGATCCACGAAGGCCTTGCAGCGACTGTCTTTGCGGGCGACTGTTCGAACTGGTACATTGGCAAACATGGTCGGAATACAGCATCTTGGCCTGGTCTGGCTCGATCGTTTTGGTTGGCGACATACTTCCCGGACTGGAAAGCGTTCAATATGCAGGGTGGGAGCAAGTTTTGGCCGTTGCGTGCTCTGGAGAGGAAGTTGCGTTTCTTTTCGAGTGGCAACGCAACTGCAAAGTGGCTGGCGTTCTTGATTGCGACGGGTATCATTGTTCGAGATCGCACAATTGTCGCAAGGTTCTGTCGACAGGCCGTAGATGGTTTGCGCAGGGGCATTGTCGGCCTGCGGTCATAAGTAATTGGCTTCAAAGTGCCGTGTACCGCTGATATAATCCCCGCCGTGAACCAGAGCGCTCTCGCTTGAATGAATTGTTCCTGGAATAAAATTACAACCGATATCGTCTCATTGTTCGTTTGTAAGCGCCGCTATGGCCGCGTACGTTTCGAACTGCTCAATGCATCGCCGGCACCCTGCCAGGAACTACTTCGTCGTTTTCCCGCTTTCTGCCCGTATATCCGATGCCATCGCTCTTGGATGAGTAACAGTCCGTCCAGATGCACGCGCGCACTCACATGAACATTGGACAGCTCGTCAAAGGCTCTCAGAAACGTGTTCAGATGCACCAGCACATCATCGCGACTGTCTCCATGATCCAGAACAGAGATGGCGGCAAAGATGAGAATCAAAGCGGCCGACGGAAGCATCTGTGATGTCTCGACGTCCATCCGCCGACAGCCGAAGCGGCTTTCGAAGATGGCCACGATGCGGGCCATCTCACATGCAGAATTGACGCAAATCCGTCGGGCATGCTGATATCCTCGACCTCGTTGCGGATTGGGTTGGTGTCGTCGAGATGTCCACGGTCGATGGACAAGGATCTGGAAGTAGTGGTACTCCAAACTGCATCGCAGCAATCAGCATCGTGCTCTGGCACATCAAAATCCTCCTGCTTGTACATACAGCAAGACGAGAACCTGCGGAGTGACATCAATGTCCCCTTGGCTCACAAGGTTCAGAGGCTCTGGGAGGTTATCTTTCCAAGAAAACATGGCAGATGTGGCCTTTTCCGACATCTCCATCAAGGCCCCCGACGATATCTTGACGTTTCCATACCTACCAAAGTCAGTACGCCACTTCAAGCTGCCAAAGGTGTATACGAACAATGCGCGAGCAATCGGCTCCACAAGGTCGCAAAGGAGGATGCGCTGCTCTGAAATCATGCCAAGGAGGTCTGGTATATCTCTGATCTGGATCCGCGAAGACCGAGAGTAAGCTTGTGCGATACTTTCCCGCGGGTATTGCTGCCAGGAACTCGGAGAGGGCTTGAACGCGGCATCCGGTCTCCGAACCGTAATCTCCGAGGCGTCCAGCGTGAAGGGGCGTCCCAAGCTGAAGCTCATCCGGCTGGTGAAACCCACGTTAGTGATGCGGAGGACGGGATTGAGGGTGATATAACTCACTAATTCATGACGTAGGAGGCCCAGAATGTCATTTGCCTGGCCTACTTCATGTCAGTGTGAGTTGTGCTGGTTGTCAAGGCCAGAGAAGCACTCACCTGTGCTTCTTGAGTGGATAAGATTCCGCGTTCAACGTATGGATCGGTGTTGACGTGCAGGCCCAGATCGAAACAAAGCCTCATGGCCATGCCTACGAGATGAGAGTACCATTAGAGCGACGACTTCCCGTCCAAGCGGACACAAACTCACCGTTGTACAGCCATGAGCGAGCAGTCCGCTGAAATCCCGCCTCGTGGCTACTGAGCAACAGCAGGGCCTGCACGGTGGCGACGCAAGGACTGTCCAGTTCGACTTCCAGCAAGATTTTGGAGCGATCGGCGAAGAACTCTGCCAGCGGCCTGGGAAATGTCACAAGTTTCGAATGGTAACGGGCTTCGAAATTGGCACCGATTGCACACCTGGAACGAGGTCAATATCTCAATAGTAGGCATGTCGGATGACCAAACAAACATTGCATTGGTGAGAACCTCCGAATAATATCCGCCATCTTCAATCCCTTCGTGTGCTTGCTCGCGTGCGCTCCAATACATGGACTTGCCAACGACCGGGTTGCAAGAGTTGTGCCATGAAAAGAAGAGCTCGATGAGATGTGTCTCGAGCTCGGGATCGATTTGGCGGTCGAGGTCAGCGTTCCGAAGAAGATGTGCACCATCGATTCTGACAGACCGCGGGGAAGAGTATGGACCAGAATAGCTACTCCCGAAGAGGTGCGTGTTGGAAGGCGTGCCAAAATATCTCAACTTTCCGTCCGGGGCTACGTGTAGAGAGCCAAACCGTGCCGCCACCTGGCCAATCAGCTCTGGATCGACTTCATCATCGTGATTGTTGTCGGTGATCGCCGGCAAGACCAGGCCATCCGCCCTGCCCGGCGGTCGCGGAAGAGTGTTCGAGAGCCCAGCGAATGGCTGCGCACTTGTCAGGGTATCCATACCTGCAGGGAACAGATTCATCCAGTCCCAGTCAGGCGAGACGGTGTCCTCCCAATTGATGGAATAGAGCTCGCCGAAATCCAGGCTCTGTTCAAGATTAGAATGCAAAGTCGTGTCTGCCTGCAAGCTATCTTCGGGGACGTGTGGTGCTGCAATTTCGCCACTCATGAGCATTGTGGAGTCACTCTCTCCGAGGCCCGTCAGATCTGTCACCTGATGTTGGGAACCATCACCGCCGGTAGATGAGAATACCAGAGCCTCGCTGGGCAGCTTCGGCAGATCGACCGTGTCGAGGGCCTTGTTTGCTTGCTGCTCGTCATCTTCATCCATGGAAGGAGGTGTAACGCCGGCTTGAAGGAGTGCATCATGGAGAGCGACTACCCGGCGTTGTAAGATGTCCAATATCGGCCGGAATGATATCCTGGGCACCTTCAGTCTCCACTGCTCAACGGGCTGAGGTTCGACCTACCGCCGCTTGTCCTCTCGCGCCTCATAATGGCATGATCTGCCCCTCCGCGCACAGCTCCCGCATCGTGGACCAACACCGTCACACTTCTATCGTCAGTCGCACGCAATGCGCTTGGGGTACTGGGCAGCCTACTTTGGTCTTGCTCTCGCGGCACGCCGCACACGCCTTGGACACGTTCCTTCGGGCCGGCTCAATCCTGTCATGAGACGACGATGCCATGGTTAAGCCGCCATCGTCCGAGTATCATTGGACGGTGGGATGGTTGATGGGCGGTAACCTGCTCCCGCGGGGTCGGAGCGCAGTACGCGCGGAGAGTCTCCGACCGAACCCTAAGCTCCAACCCTAACGCAAATAGATCGCAGACGAGACTCCATACCCAATACACGCAATCTACTTCTACTTGTCCTGATTACCAATGGTCACGCTCTTGACGACTTGATACTCTTCCAAGCCATACAGACTCCCCTCGCGCCCGTATCCACTTGCCTTGACACCTCCGAATGGCGCCTCTGCGGCGGAAATCTTGCCCGTATTGACGCCCACCATTCCGACTTGCAGCTTTCGAGCCACGCGCATACAGCGTGCAATATCGCGGCTGAAAAAGTACCCTGCCAGGCCGAACTCGGTATCATTAGCTATGCGGAGCGCATCAGCTTCATTCTCAAACGTGAAGATGGGCGCCAGTGGCCCAAAAGTCTCCTCTTGGGCAACAATCATGGTCTGATCGACTCCAGAGAGCACAGTGGGTGTGTAGAAGAATCCTGGATTAGATGGACGTGAGCCGCCAAACTCCAGCGTTGCTCCTTTGGATAGAGCATCCTGCACATGCTCATTGACCTTGGTCACGGCCGCGTTGTTGACCAAGGGGCCCTGAGTGGTGTCCGGGTTCAAGCCCGGCCCCATCTTCAGCTTCGACACTGCCGCAACGAGCTTGGCCGTGAAAGCCTTTGCGGCTCCCCTCTGCACCAGAAGTCGGTTGGCGCTGTGGCGGAGATGTGTCAGTGTCTGTCCGTGCCGCCTTGTGGGGGGACTCACTTACCACACGCAGGTCTGACCTGAGCACCGGAACTTGCAAAACATGGCGCCTTCAACGGCGAGGTCGAGATCAGCATCATCAAAGACAATGAACGGCGCATTACCGCCCAACTCCAGGCTGACTTTTTTCAATGACTTTGCCGCCAGACTTGCCAGCATCTTGCCCACGTTTGTCGAGCCGGTGAAGCTGATTTTGGACACCAGCGGGTGAGTAGCGAGCAGTGTTGCGGCCGTTCGATCCTTCGTCGGGCAAACATGGATCACACCAGGGTAGGCACCCGCCTGTTCCGCCAGCTTCGCAAGAGCTAGTGCAGTGTAGGGCGTCTCGCTTGGTGGTTTGATAACGACAGCGCAACCTGCTGCAATCGCGGGTGCTACCTTGCGGGTAATCATGGCGGCCGGAAAGTTCCACGGCGTGATGATTCCACACACTCCCACCGGCTCTCGAACGGAGTACAGGGTGGTGTTTGCTGTGGACGATGGGATTGTGTGGCCATACGATCGAACAGCCTCTTCCGCGAACCACGAGATGAAACTGGCTGCATATACGACCTCTCCTCGAGCCTCGCTAAACGTCTTTCCATTCTCAAGAGAGATGATCGTTCCCACTGGAGTGAATCAGCAGGAATCCAACGTGGCGGTAATGGTGATGAAGCTCACAGTCATCCGCGTTGTCCATGATCAAGCTGTACCATCGCTTCAGGAACGCAGCACGTTCAGTTGCCGTGGTGTCTTCCCAAAACGCCGCCTGTGCGGCATGTGCAGCTTCGATGGCTTCGACGAAATCATCGGCGGAGCAACTGGCGACTCGACCAAGGGGTTTACCCGTTGATGGTTCTGCGGAAACACCCATCAGCAATGACACCTCGACTCCAGCGCAATCTTCCTCACCAAACACTTCAAATACATCCTGCTTCAACCGCCACTGGCCGGCAATGTATGCTGCATCGACGACAAGGCTTGGATTGTTGAGCTGGTCTCAATTAGCGATCATCCCGACTACATCCACAACCGGCATACCTCGAACGTCGACAGCTTGGTGGATCCCACTGTCGTTCCATTCTCGATAATGTCCAAAGTCGCAGACGGCGCCATGATGTTTCTCGTTGGATGACAGTCTCGGATTGGTGCAAATCAACATGCTCAACTCTACTTCCGGTCATCCAGCCTTGCATCTTTAAGGCTTCGGGATTTCGGACGGCGACTGCTGAGCAAGAGTCTCGTGGAAATGGTACCCCCGGCATTCTCAGCCCAGCTTTACGCTGGGATGGCACTCTGCGTTGCGACCGGGCGTGAATGCTTACCCGCGGAAACTGGATTCCGAACACATCCTTGTGGGAAGATCCCTGCAACCCGCCCAAAATGCGACGCCTCCGGGCCGAAGGCGCATCCGAACGTTCGCAACATCATTTCCGTGCCGATTGACGGCAACGATGACCTGCCATCTCCGCAACCGCAACGATCACCACAATGCGGGGATTGTGGACTCAAATGCCGCGTGGTTCTATATAATTCCCCAGATGCCACCCCACAGTCTGTCGATCTTGCCTCTGATCATCCCTCCAGAACATCCTCTGTTGCAACACCTCGTCGTCCCCTACAACGGCCATCGACATGGAGAAGGCCGACTACAAGACCGACTACAAGACCGAGACTGACTTTCGTCATGTTGAAGAGGTCCCAGAACGCCGACGGTCCTCCGTCGTTGCCATCCCTGAGCACACGTCGAAGCCAGTCTGGGAGCAAAGGCAAACGTATGGCCCTGCTGGCATTCGTGGTGTCTTCACCTCTCGATACGTCCTCGCCGCTGCCGCCTTTGCCACCCTGGGTGGTACACTCTTTGGCTACGAGTAAGCCCCCTTTGCATCTTGGCACCGACCGATGCTGACACCTCCTCAGTCAAGGCGTCGTTTCCATCACTTTGGTCATGCCTCAGTTCCTTGACCAGTTCCCCGAGGTTGATCCCACCAACACCGGCTCCAGTTTCAGAAAGGGGTTGTTGACGGCCATGATTGAACTTGGTGCATTTCTCGGCGCCATGAATCAAGGCTGGATTGCCGACAAAATCTCGCGAAAATGGTCTCTCCTCCTCGCTTCTTGCATCTTCCTCGTCGGCTCGGCTTTGCAGGTCGGATCCGTCAACTTTGGCATGTTGACTGCCGCACGGTTCATTGGCGGCATTGGTGTCGGCATGTGAGTAATGCAAGACAGTCTCTTGTCCGACGACCTTGCTAACGAACAATGCAGGTGCGCAATGGTTGCTCCGCTCTATATCTCCGAGATCTCACCACCTGAGATTCGCGGAACGCTGTTGGTGTTGCAAGAGCTGAGCATCACTACCGGAATCGTCATCGCTTTCTACATTGTAAGATCATCTCCTTCCCGCAGCCGAGTTCCCAAGTCTGACATGTTCAACAGACGTACGGCACTCGTTACATCCCGAGCGACTGGTCCTGGCGGGCTCCGTTCCTCATTCAGATGACGCCAGCCATCTGCTTGGCCCTCGGCGTCATGTTTCTCCCCTACTCTCCTCGATGGTTGTGCCAACAAGGCCGCGACGAGGAATCACTCCGAACTCTGTCCAAGTTGCGACAAGTCCCCAAGGACGACCCAAGGGTCCTGCAAGAGTGGTACGAAATCCGCTCCGAAGTCGCGTATCGCAAGGAAATGGGGCGAGAGAAATATCCCCATCTGCAAGACGGAAGTGTCATTTCGCGACTCAAGCTGCAAGCCAATAACTGGGCGGATACCTGGAGAGGCCGTGCTTGGAGACGTACTCAAGTCGGCGTGGGCTTGATGTTTTTCCAGCAGGTCAGTTTCACATGAGGACAATGAATTGATCCGGCACTGACTATCATCTAGTTTGTCGGCATCAACGCTCTGATCTACTACAGCCCAACCCTGTTCGCTACAATGGGCCTGCCATACGAAATGCAGCTGACCATGTCGGGCGTGCTGAACGTATGCCAAATGGTGGCCTGCATCTGGAGTCTGTGGGGCCTGGACAGGTTCGGTCGTCGTAAGCTGCTTCTCGTCGGCGGTGTCTGCATGTTCTGCGCACACTTTACGATTGCCGTGCTGGTCGGCCTCTATCACGACAGCTGGCCCACGCACAAGGCGGCAGGGTGGGGAGCGGTTACCTGCCTGCTGTTCTTCATGCTTACCTTTGGAGGCACATGGTGGGTACATCTGCATCGTGTAACTGGCCTTTTGCTGACTGTGAATCAGGGGACCTATTCCATGGGCTATGCCTGCCGAAGTCTTCCCGTCCAGCATTCGTGCAAAGGGGTGTGCACAAGCTACCATGTCCAACTGGGGCAACAATTTCATCATCGGTCTCATCACGCCGCCGATGATCAATGGCATCGGGTTCGGCACCTACGTCTTCTTCGCCGCATTCTGCCTGATTGCTCTCGTCTGGGTCTGGTTCTTCATTCCTGAGTGAGTTCCCATATCCTTCTTCCGCGGGACCGTCGCGACTAACACCTCTGCAGAACCAACGGCCGTACGCTTGAGCAAATGGACGATGTCTTCAAGGACAACCAGTCGACGCAGGAACAAGCTCGTCGAGCACGGATTGAGAAAGAGCTCATTGAACAAGTGGTGGATGCATGATTGATACAACGTATAGCATAACGAGTTTGACGTGTTAAAATCTCCTTGTACTTCGACTGTCAGAGCTTGCTCCCTTCTTCCCTGTCCTTCTCCTTGTCTGCCTCTTGCCCTTCCAAGAACGTGTAGAATCAGGAAGGTTCAGCTTCCCATCTTGTCTCGTTTCATTTACTGCCCAAAGAAAGGCAACTACATCCATCAGGTGCCCCAAAACGTAATAACGAGTGCAAAAATTGAAAGAAAAATCCTGCCGTCGACAAACAAAAACATAGGACAGCAGGGATTCCCCAGTGGTCACCCACCTGAGTACTAATCTACCAGTCCGAAGCTTGAGTACAGGAGAGCGGACGGGATCCTCTTTTCTCTTCGGCTTATGGTCCTATGTACTTTCCTAACTCAAAAAATTGGTACTGAAAGACAGTTTGAGGAAAGAGCGACCGGTGGGCTTTTGATTTGGGAAGCGACGACGGAGGGCAGTCGCGATGCACGGGCCCCCAGCCTCGCGGTGTAGAAGCGTCGCGGCTGAACCGCGTCTCGTCATCGTTCAAGTTGGGGGAACCAAGGTTATTTCTCACACCTCCCACTCCTCATTCTTGAGTCTAGGGCGGAGAAGACGGACTTGGTCGGCTGTCACTCACAACGCTTATCTGTTGGGGTCGATCATGCGCGCGGCTTTCCATCGCTTACAAATCCCTTGATGGCGCAGCGCTGCGAAAATGTAAGCTCCAGTGCTTCGTGTACTATGTATCTTCCCTGCTCGATGGCTGGGCTATGAAGCAGCTCACACGTAGCGGCCCCTAAAATCCTATGCACCACGTCGGTGCTCGGCATGCAGCTGCTTATGTTCTCCGGAAGCGCGGACTGTTATGCCGTTGCTGCGAGCCTAAGGCAGGTTTGTAATCGAACATGAACACGACCAACGGTGTCCTCTGAACTACTGAAAAGTATAAGAGTATACTTCGCCCGGTGCACGTCGACTCAAAGCACTCTAACGTCTATTCCTATCTTCATGAGCAACACTTGGGTCATCTTTGGTGCCACCGGCCAGCAAGGTGGTGCCGTAGTGCGAGCTTTGCTCCAGGATACTACCCTTTCCAAGTCCATCACCGTGCGTGCTGCCGTCCGAAACCCGGCAGCGCCTACGGCAAAGCCCCTGCACGATCTTGGATGCGAGGTTGTCCGCGCGGATCTCGACGACAAGGATTCCCTCCACGCCGCCTTTGAAGGAGCGTCTGGAGTCTTCCTCGTAACTTCAAACAACATCGACGAACAATACTACAAACGAGAATTCCAGCAAGGCAAGAATGCAGCAGATGCGTCAGTCGAATCAGGCGTCCAGAAGATCATCTTCAGCACCCTACCCGGCGTGCGCACAATCACCAACGGCCATCTGACCAAAGTCGTACACTTCGACGTCAAACACGACATCGAGCAGTACATTCGCCAGCTGCCCATTGCCAGCTCTTTCATCGCCCTGGGGTCTTTTATGCAAAACTTCATCAACATCCTTCCACCTCGAGACGCCGGAGACGGAACCTTTGCCATCAAAGCAAGCATGCCTTCTTCTACTGTCTTTCCCTTGATCGACGCGACGGACAGCGGACGTGTGGTGGCGCAGATGGTCAAAGCATTTGATGATCTTCGCAGTCGAACAATCTACGTCGCCGCACAACTGAACACGCTCGATGAAATAGCAGCCTCGATCGGGAAGGCGAATGCTAAGACTGTCAAATACATGCAAATTTCTCCCGAAGAGTTCCTGGCTCCTCTACCAAAGCCCATGGCAGAGGATTTCGGAGAGTTCGCGCGATACCTCTCGGAGTACGGGTATTTTGGGCCCGAAACGAATACGCTGCCACTTGGGGAGTTTGGGCAGTTGACGAGTTATGAGGAGTTTTTGAAGGAGAATGATTACATGACTCTTTGACAGATAGGCAGCAACGATCTTGCCAACCTCCACTCTCCTCCACTTGCGCTACCGTGCTCCACATTGACATGCTTTCGATTCATCGAGGCTATTCCATCATTCAAGGCAGACTCATCCACAGCTCCAGCATCTTCGGGAAGTTGGGCGTGCCCAGGCCGGTAACCTACGATTAACGTTAGCAGACTAACTCATCCAATGCCAGACAAGCATTGCCATACCGGATCCCACCCTGGTGTCGCGTTAAACCCCGGTTGATAGCACCCCGGATTGGATCCCAGCGTAATATCGGTCAAGATCTCGGGATGCTGGTAAAGCACGGGATTGATGAAGCCCACGGGCTTCTTCCCCATGGCCAAGCGCTCTTCATTGATGCGATTGATGATGCTGGCAAAAACGGGCGCGGCACCCGAGGTTCCACTGGCAGTTAAGTAATCGGGTCCGAAGAAGGCGGCAATGTTCACCGCATTCGCCGCCACATCCGGGAACCCTCGTCCCGCGCGGTTGTAGACGCCGCCAGTGTTCCCTGCAATACGTTGTCAATGTCATGACCGGCCTGATGGGATGCACAAGACTCACCAGCCAGCGCCGTCAGGTTTGGGAGAGCATATGGATTCGACGGATCGTCAGTCGCCAGCTTGCAATACGACTTCTGTGGTGGATTGTGTTGGGTGAAGTAAGTGTCGAGCGCCTTCTTCTGATAGTCTGGGATGGGGTGGATGTTGCTGAAACCGCCACCGGACGTTCCGTTGGCATTTTTGTACATTTTGCGGGGTTCGAACGGCTGGAAGAAGACGTGCTGGGGGTCGTAGATGGTGTCGCCGTTGTTGATTTGCGTGCCTCCCACGCCTGTAACGTATGGGCACGTCAGAGGCCTCAAAAGCACTTGTTTCAGCATTGCGATTGATCATCGACGCGAAAAGATATCCTTCTCACCATGCAGGATTATAGATGTTACGGTCTGGGCCTAGGCATCCTGTAGGCCCGTTGAAACCTTGACCGGGGAGGGTGTCGGGGTAGTCGCCAACGCCGGAGTCGCCAGAAGCAAAGACGAATGTGGTGCCTGCTTGGACATCAGTTTGGCCTCGACCAGTCCAGATTGATCTTCAGACTCTACCCTGCAAGGCAAGCTTAGCAAACTCGTTGCACTGGCGCAATTGATATGAAATGGGCACGTCGGCTTCCCAGCCAGCGTACGAGAAGGATATCACGTTTGTTGGCTTGAACACTCCACATTGTAAGGTGGAGTTATAGCCCTCCGGGCCTGTAGAGGTTACTATAGTGTCGCGGGATTGGAGATGGTCATCCTTACCAGGGTCCGGGTACGTCGGATCAATGCCGAGCAAGTCCTATACGGGATCTCAGTGCTTTCGCAGCACTTCAATGGGGGCGTTGCTTACCCCTTTCTCTCCGTACGCTTTGTACGTGCAATACGACCCATCAATAGCGTCAAGGAGGGTATTGAAACCCCAAGTGTAGGTGTCATCTGCTCGACTGTCAGCTTCGTTGCCTTCGGGGCGATGCCAATACTCACTGGCTTCGCTTTGATAGTGTAGATCATCAACGTTGAAAACAGTGATGCTTTGCGGATAGACGATGGGATATGACTGTGACGTTCAATGAGTACGATCAAACCACAAAGCGTCCACCGGACGCACCAATTGAATGTCAGTTGACTCGGGGCCGGCGAGAGAAATGTTGTTCGTTCTTGCCATTCCGCCGTCAATATTGTGATCAATCGGGTGCGTGCCATTCGGGATGCGAGAAGCGAATGCGGCTGGGGGAAGGTCAGTCGATGCTCACGACGGAAGAAGGACCCCGTACTGAAGAAGCGGTTCAATTCCACCTGATTCCAGGGATCTAGCTCGGATTCGAAGATGCCCATGGAATTATTTGGGTTCGCCAAACGACCTTCGGTGATGTTGTACAACGCCGCGATGCACGCAGCGGTGACTGCTTTGTCACACGTTTTTAAACTGGTTGGCGAGGGAAGCTTTTCTGTTACGATGCTGCCTATCGCTCGCTTTTCAATGCCTCCCGATGGGTTGGTGCGGGGAGACACGAGTCTGATGCCGGGATGGATGTAGTCAATGTGCTTCTGGATGTCCGCGGGTACGTGGTATCGTTCGCAAGCTGGAAGGACTCCGCCGGTCAATGCATCCTGGTATTCATGGTAGTCGGCGTGCAACAACGCCTCGACTTTGCGGGAGGGCGCGTGAAAGTGCAACCAGGCCTCAAAAGAATAGTCAGTACGTGATTGTTTGGAGGTGATTCGGCACGATCTACTTTGTTCTCAGATTGGACAATGCTCTGTGCCGGGATACCGCCGTCGATGAGCCAGTTCGTCACAGCGTCTACAGCCTCGCTGCTCGGCTGAAACCTGTCGCCGACTTCGTCTGCAGTCCAATGCTTGCCGTAATTGAGGGAGCTACACGCGCGTAAGCCAACATATCTATCCGCGAGACCTCAAGTCTTACCTAGGATGCGAAACGTCCATGAGTAAGTCGTGCAGCGTGTCCAAATTGCTCTGGGCCAGCGCGATGCGCATCGGGAGCTTCTTCTCCGGCACAACGCGATCGCGTTTCGCCCATCGTGGAGAGGTGACGTCTCGCTGCTCGTGGATAACATGGGTGTGTGGCACGGCAAGTGCCAGCGTAATGCTGGCCACGACGAGGATGGCTGCGCTGGTCACCATGTTGGCTGTTACGGTAGATTGATGTCACAGAGCAACAAGAAGATAAAGTCACACAGCTACGACAAACCTCGGACTTCTTCTACTCTTCAATGTTGTATTCTATTCACATCAACACCCCCGCAGCATGGTTACATCCGATTGAAAGCATGCGTCATATTGAAGCGTGGAAATCCAGTTGCAGCCTCACGCTAAAAACGCCGACTACGAAACTTGCATGTGAGTTTTTCAAGTAGAATGTTCCTTTCATTCTCGGCCAGTCCTGTGGCAAATATCCCACGCGTACCGCGGTGCGCAGCAAACCGCATCATCTCTGAAATGCCCAGTAGATTCGCTCTTTGGCCAAGCCTGCGTGATTTTGCAAGCCCCTGCCGATCCGCGTAGCAGGCAATCGCTCGCGTTGAGATATAGTCCGTTCGTTCCATCGGTAAACACTGTTTCGGGTTGAAACGCATCTGCATTCGTGGTCGATGCTATTTCAAGACATTTGATCGGAGTAATCAAAGACGGAATTGCTTCCCCCAGGACCGACGAGGAACGTGCCTGGATCTTGGAATCTAGGGCATGTGTGATATTCCCGTTCGTAGATCCCGAGCACCGGCATTAAAACCCACCTCGGGAGCATCAAGTGCGGCGAGGAACCTCACAGCCCGAACATGGCGAGGAAACGGTGTATACACAACTATCTAGGCAGAGAGATCAGACCGTCCAATATCTTCGCAATAGTCGGCCACACTGTACAACATGGACAGACAAACCAGCCTCTAGACACACCAAAGATCGTAGAATACATGAAGACAGGGTGGAGAACACCCCCAAATCCGTCCCTCTCGTATGTGACGCTCAAGCCCGCGCATCGCTGTAGGAGACCGTGTACTGGACGTCACGGCGGATCATGGGCTGTTGGCTGACAGTGCTTCCGCCGTTGGACCCAGCACGAGCGCGCTGCCCGTGAGACACGGTGGCCGAGTACTGGGAAGGATCCGGGTTGGCGCGGACATCGTCTTCATCGACAGTGTCGCGCTCGTCGCCGCCATTGACGCTGCGGAAACTTCGCATGCTCAGCATGTTGCCCAAGCGACTGCCCCCGCGGCGAGAGGCGTGTTGCTCCTTGTGAGTGTGTTGGCCGAAACTGCCGTCTCCGTTGGAGCCGTAGGCGTTCGTGGCGGCGCCGGAGACCATGCCAAAGGTGGTGGCGGTGGCTTGCATGAAGGGCTGCAGGACGGGGATGGTGGGGGTGATCATGGCCAGGGCGAGGATAATCTGGGTGTAGATGTAGGGGCGGGTCATGTTGAATGCAGAGACGCGCGTGCCGTCGGTGAGGGCGAAGAAGTCGGGAATGGAGAGGACGTGAAGGATGAGGGGGACGATGAGGAGAAGGCGGGCGGCAAAGGGGATGATGACGCGGAACTTGGTCGCGGCGGCCATTTGAAGATTGAGGATGATGAAGAGGAGTTGGGCGAATAGAGCACCCTCGAAGACAATGGAGATGATAGGGGGGATCGTAGAGACTCACCAAGCCGGTACAGTGTTGGTTGATGTAGAGCCATGCGTGGCCCAGGTCACACCGCAAGCTGACAGTCAGGAGAGAGGCGAGGAAGAGGACGCCGACCACGCCGGTGAAGACTTTCCAAATCCACTCATATCGGGTGGTTCGGGAGAGTCGTTGGGCGAAGAAGACGGACGAAAGCCGGGAGGTCCACAGGGCGAAGATGTAGAGGATGTCGGTAGCGAGGATGGCCTGCGAGGTGGTCAGAGGGAAAGCGGATGTGTTTGATGACCTGACTCGACCTACCCGTTGCATCGTCACACCATCGGAATGTGCGATGAGGTTGGATTGCTCGCCCAAGCCATAGCTGGCGGCGACAAAGAGAGCGATGGTTTGCGCTATCATCAACACCTGTTGTGCGGAGAGTCAGCACTGCATCAATCGGGCCATGTCGCCTCCTCGTCTTACATATGCCGCTCCCAATGCATAGTCGTCTCTCCCAAACGATTGTCCAAAGCCGGCTCTTACATACGCGCGAGTCAGCAGCGACACCAGCGTCGCCGCGAGCGCCAATGCGCCGGTGACGAAGAGGACACCGCGCTGGTCATTGTGGGTGATGACGGCCAAAGGCGGCTGTGTTCCCGGCAAGGGCGGCGCTGGTGGTGGTGGTGCTCCTCCGGATGACATGGCTGGGGTGTATTGTGCTGCTTCTCGCTATTTCATGCCGAGTGTGCGCGCGCGCGACTGGATGGAGGAGGGAGCGAGGACGGGGGGTGTGTGGGTAGAGATGAGCGGAAGCTACGGGAAGATCATGGACGGAGACTTTTCTCCCACCCAAGAGGCGTCGGCGGGCGCTGGTGGAGGCAAGAAGGTTGATCGGGAGTGGACAGCACGGACTAGCGCAGGAGTCGGTGCAGGGTCGCGCGCGGCACTCTCAATGCCAGCTCCGGCCCGCTAGCCAGGGTGTGGGTAAGAGGGCAGGAGTGAGGGAAGTGGGTAAAGAGAGAAAGTGGCAAAGGGCCGCAAAGCTTGTTGCCATCGCGTCCTATGGCTTTGCGCGCTCGCAGCTCCACGCCGGTGGGGGGGAAGGTGGACGGAAGAGGAAGTAGCGGCTGAGGCTACTGTCCACAGGAGCCGAGCGGGCAGGTGCCGATGGCTTGGGGGGCGCGGCCCAGCAATTTCTAATCATCAAATGGAATTCCACACCTGCAATGGCGGGGTTGGCTGGCTGGGTTTACGCAAAGGTGCCGGCTGCCATCTGATCACGGTATTCGACACACTCGGCAAGCAGGTCATGGACTCGGCTCTGCCTTGACAAACGACAGCTGTATACCTGAAACCGCGACAACACATGGCAGCCACTCACCGCGGCGTGTGGTAGTTTGACCCTAGACTGCCGACCGGCGTGCAAAAATCCCCGTCGACCCCTACTCTACCAACCCGCCCCACTTGGCATGCCATCGTGAGACACGCCCCGACACGCCTTCGATACTCCGAGGGCACCAACGCGGCGCCCTGCAGCCATCCCGTGCGCTCCCCGACTCGCCCTGGATCGCCCGAGTCGAGTGCTCGAGCGCCGTCCCCCTTGCTCGGCATTTCGCCCAGATGCAGCAAGCTGGTAGCGTAGCGCGAGCATGCCCGGGAAGTAGCTGCAGCTCTGCTATGCCCAATGGGGCAGCGATTGCTCCCCCCGTCGCCTTCTGGCTCCATCCAGCCCCCGAGTCAGCAGAGCTGCTGCTGCAGCAGCGCAAAAGCTTGATGGGCAGATTGCCGCTCAACCGCCCGCGTGGGCGCCGGGGCCGGGTGGCGGCCACGAGCGCTGGACTCTGCCGCTGCATTTTGATGATTCCGCTGGCTTCCAGTCCTCGTTGGTCCCCTCTTTCGCTTGCGGACTTTTTCCCTATTCCCAGCTCCACCACCACGTTTACCTTCTCCTCATGTACTTCTAACTTTTCCCTCCTCTCTCCCTCTCCATTTACTTCTCCAGCTATAATCGGCTATTGTATATACACTCCTTGCCACCATATCTTCCCCCGTCGTCGCGTCACGTCGCAGCCATGTCTCGCCTCGACACCGATAAGTCGGCGTACCTGGCCAACCAGGAAGAGGTGGAGATGGATGATCGCAATGGCATGTCCGGCACGGCAAAGGACGCGCAAGAGATGGAGCGGCTGGGCAAGCAGCAGCAGCTGAACGTGAGTGCATAACCTCCTGTCTATCCCTCCGCGACCCTGCTGACAAGCATGGGCAGCGTAACTTTCGCTTCATCTCCATCCTCGGCTTCTCCAGCACCGCCATGAGCACATGGGAAATCTGCATCTCCTCCACCATCTTCGGCCTGCTGAACGGTGGGCTTGCTGGACTCGTCTGGGCCTTTTTCGTCGTCTGGCTGGGCTACATCACCGTCTTTGCATCCATCGCTGAAATGGCGTCAATGTGAGTCCGCTCTTCCCGCCCGACCCCGCTTGCTCATATGCTAATGGCAGCAGGGCACCAACCTCAGGTGGTCAATACCATTGGGTCTCCGAATTCTCCCCTCGACGCTGCCAGCGCTTCCTCAGCTACCTCGTCGGCTGGATCTCCGTGCTAGGGTGGCAGACGGGTCTGGCATCAATCGCCTTCATTGCTGGAACGCTCATTCAGGGCCTGATTGTGCTCAACAACGCCGACTACGTCTTTGAGCGATGGAATGGAACACTGCTCGTCATTGCCCTGGTCGCATTCGCCGTGCTGTTCAACACCTTCTTCGCCAAACGTCTTCCCGCCATCGAGGGCATGGTGCTGATTCTGCACTTGTTGGGCTTCTTCGGCATCATCATCCCTCTGTGGGTCCTGGCTCCCCGCAACTCGGCCAAGGAAGTCTTCACCTCCTTTGAAAACTTGGGCGGCTGGCCGACTCAAGGCCTATCCTTCATGGTCGGCATGCTCACCTCCGTCTACGGTTTGTTGGGCGCCGACTCGGCCGTGCACATGTCGGAGGAGATCCGCAATGCCTCGATCGTACTACCCCGCGCCACCGTGTGGTCCATCTTCATCAACGGTGCTTTCGGCTGGATCATGATGATCACCTTTGCCTTCACCTGCGGCAATCCCCTCAACATTGTGGATTCCACGACCGGCTATCCCTTCATCGAAGCCTTCTACAACGCCACCGGCAGTAAGACCGGCGCATCCATCATGGTCGCCATTATGATCATCAACATCACCTCTTCCGTCATCAGCACGCTCGCCACCGTCTCCCGTCAGCTGTGGAGCTTTGCCCGAGATCGTGGCGTTCCTTTTGCTTCGTTCGTCGCTCACGTAAGTCTGCCATTCCATCTTTCGACACACCATATCCCCTCTAACACTCACATTCAGGTCAAACCCGGCTGGAACATCCCGCTCAACGCCGTCCTCATCTCCTTCTGCGTCACCTCGCTGCTCTCCCTCATCAACATTGGCAGCACCGCCGCCTTCCAAGCCATCTCCTCCCTCGGCACCAACTCGCTCCTCACTACCTACATCATCTCCATCGGGTGCGTGCTCATTCGGCGGATCCGTGGGCAGCCGCTGCCCGAGCGCCGCTGGAGCCTGGGACGCTGGGGCGGGCCGATCAACGTTGTCGCCCTCTGCTTCCTCTGCTGGATCTGGGTGTTCTTGTTCTTCCCCACCACCACGCCCGTCACGCTGGTGGGCATGAACTGGAACGTGCTGATCAACGGTGGCGTCATCCTCCTTGCCGTTGGGTATTACTTTATCCACGGCAAGAAGGTGTACAGCGGACCGGTGGTGCTTGTGAAGCAGCAGTGATTGCGATGTTCTGGATATGCTTCGATTTTGATTAGAATTGTATGTAGATTTTGCTCGCTTATGCGCAGGATGATACAGCGAGCCTTTGCTCAATCAACGATGATTACGCTTCTCTAAGCCATGTTCGATTTTCGTGTTCATGCACGAAGCTCATTCTATGCGTGAGAGGAATCCAGAGCGTGCATCCGATCGATCTACACAGCCGAAGACACGTGGGTGCAAGGATGTCCGGGGGCCACGGCGTGCATGCATGAAGCGTGCAGCAGCGCACGGTCTGGAGCGTAGCATCGCCTCAACAACCCACGGTGCATGCATTTAATTGGGTTTGGTTGCCCGGCTGCGGTCAGCAAGTGTTTGACGCAAAATGGAATTGCTGGAGGCGTTATGCTTGGGTATGGAGCAGCGAATCATGAATGGGTCCAGACGGCGGTGGTAAAGAGGGGTTCGTTCGGAGTTGCTGCCGTCTACAGTTGCCGCACGTCGATCAGTTGAAAGGTGTCGGGACCTGGAGACCATTCAGAGTCCGATTAATTTCCAATTCCCACTCTCCCATGTGCTGTTGAACGAGTTAGTCAAAAACCCCATGCATCGGTGGGTCTACAGCTGCCGGTTGCAATGGCATCCGAGTTCCACCCAAGGTTCTTTTTGCCTCCTCGTTACAACGTGTCCGGCGGTAAAGCGGACAGTAGCTGCATCCCACCTTGCCCCACCACGGGCAGGGCCTGTCAACCTAGCTCTGCCATTGGGGGTCCAGGAGGGGGGTTGTGGATCGAGCTGCGTCTTTTTGTTTGCGGGCGAGTCAAGAACCCGGAGCCGGCGTGGTGCCTGACCTGAGAGGTGTCAAGTACCGAAGCAGCAGCATTCATTGTGAGTGAGCGAGCAGTATTCCATTCATCATCCTCTCATCTTCTCATCCTCTCCTCAAACCACACTTCCCTCCCCATACACATCTTCAAAATGGCTTCCCGCCCGCCCAAAGGCCAAATCTACGACTCCGTCGCCAGCGACTACGACATCATCTGGAGCACCCCCGCCTGCAAAATCCTCTTCCCCCTGCTCGACGACAACCTCCGCCGCGAAGGACCATGGGAAGGGGCATCGGTGCTCGATCTCGCCTGCGGCACCGGCTTCGGGCTGCGCGAGATGAAGAAGCTGGGCGCGACGAAGCTCGTGGGCGTGGACATTAGCGACGAAATGCTGGGCGTCGCCAAACAGGTGTCGCCCGACGCTGGGTTCGAACTGCACCACGCCGACTGCTCGCAGCCCCTCTCCCACCTGCCGCTGGAAGAGGGCTCCTTCGACCTCGTGCTTGCCATGTGGCTACTCAACTACCCCGACAGCCGGGCCGCGATCGCAGGCATGTGGAAGAACATTGCCACGTACCTCAAGAAGGGCTCCAAGTTCATCGGCATCATCCAGAACCAGGACAACGTGCACCCCTCCTGCATGCAGGGCAAGCTGAAGGAGTTTGGGGTGGAGGAGTCGAATTTCCGCCAGCTGCCGTCGGGCGACGGCGTGCAGATGCACATCGTGTTCGACACGGAGCCCGTGGTGGAGTTTGACACGTTTGTGCTGAAGAAGCACATTTTCGAGGAGGAGGCGAAGAAGGCGGGGTTCAAGGACTTGCGCTATGTGCGTGCTGGGGACGAGGTGAGGAAGGAGGTGGAGGGCAAGAGTGAGGAGTGGTGGAAGGAGTTGCTCGAGGAGTACCCCAACCAGGTCGTCATTGCCGTCAAGGAGTAGAGGTAAGGTAGATGTAGAAAACACATTTTGGATATCATGGCACCGTCACCCCGCTCCATCTCGGGACGCAAAGTTCTCCGCCAGGCTGTCCCCTCGACTGTGGCCTAGGAGACCCTCTTCATCCTCTCGTTCATCCAATTCCTCCCGAAGCACGCCCGCTCCTCGTCCAATCTTGCCTGCCTCCCCATCATTCAATACAGACCATAGGTCCTTCTTCGTCATGAGGCCAGCCAATATCCCGCGCTCGACAAAAGCAATATACCGTAAGCCCAACTTCTGAAACATGTCGTTTGTGAGCTGCAGACTGGATCGCGAATTGAGCGTGATGGGAGTCTGATCCATCCACGGCCGCAGATCCAGTGTCACCGTCGGATCCGCCAGCGGCTGGTGTTTGAAGTAACACGCTGTGCTCACTGGTAAGCCGCGGGAAGGAGAAGTAGCAGTATCGAGAGCATACTGCAGCTCCGTGCGGGAAATGTATCCCAGTAGAGTCGGGTCGCGCGCAGTATTAACCACGGGGAAGCCGCGGAAACGGTGAGTGCGTAGAAAGGTACGAAGGCTCTCAATGGTGTAGCCTGTTGCCGTAATGCACGCGAGATCCTCGCATCTCGTCATTACCCTCGCCACGGGCACGTCAGGCACAGGAGTGTCGTCGTGGTTGTCCAAGAACGGGTAGCCTTGGAAATGGATCCAGGCCTCGTAGATGCCCCGTTTGCCAAAAGCATCTGCGACCCATTTGCTCAGCATGACAGCCACCATGATTGGCAAGACGTATGTCAGCGCTCCGGTGAGCTCGAACATGATGACAACGATAGACACTGTCATTCTTGTTGCGCCAGCCAGAGCAGACGCCGCGCCAATGACTGCATACGTTCCCGGAGTGATGCATTGAATATCGGGCTCCATGGCGCACCGGCCAAAGGCAAAGAAATTGGGATGCTGTTGTTGCCAGACCTCCATGACTAGGCCCACGACTCGACCGTAGAGTGCTCCCACTGCCATTGAAGGCAGAAGAATGCCGGCGGGCAGCTGGAGGCCGAAAGTGATGGTCTCCAGCAGAAATCCGAGGACAGCGGAAATGAGAAGGGTAAAGATGACACCCGTGTTGGCGACACCCTCCTTACACAGTCCCAAGATGTCGTCGCTGATGTATTTGCATTCGGCAAAGAGAAACTCCACCAGCTCGGACGATTGTGCCCGAAGGAATGTGATGGGAAACCCGATCAAAGCGGTGATGGCGGCAACGACGATGACCTCGACGACTGGCCTGTTCAAAAAGGGATTGCTGGTGGACGTCCGCCATGCAGCGATACGCATGTTGAGTTTGATGAACATCGCTCCGTATAGTCCTCCGATGACTCCGATCAGGGTGAACGGGACAAGCTCAAACGCATGCCACGGGTTCTTGTGGGTGAGCTGGAACAGGACCAGCTTGCCGGTATGGAACGGATCCAGCGCATGCAGCGTGACGGCGGCTATCATGGCACAGACAAAAGCCGCCCACATTGTCTTGTCGGGGAAGTAGTAGCTTAGCTGTTCCAAGCTGAACAGCACACCACCAATGGGAGCGCCAAAAGCGACGGAGATGCCACTTGCAGCCGCAGCGGATAGTGTCTCTCGCTTTCGTGCCTCGTTCCCATTGATACCGTCGAAGAGCTTGATGAAGACGTTTGCGCAGCAGCAGGCCACGTGTACCATTGGGCCCTCTTTGCCGAGCCACATGCCCGAAGCAACGGAAAGACAGAGTCCGAGCGACTTGATGACCAGTGTTCGGGCGCCCAGGAAGTGCCGGATGACGAAGCCTCCAAGGACCGTTTTGATCTCGGGGATGCCGCTGGAGCGAGCGAAAGTGGAGAATCTGACGACCAAGAAGCTGGCGGTGGTGGCGAAGAGGATCTGGGCAGGTCAGCATGATAGCAACGTCGCCCAGACGACAAGCGGAAGACTGACCGAGAAGATGACGAAGATGATGTACTCCGTCACATAACTTCCAAAAGCATTTCCAATGCCCATGGCAGTGGCCCACGTTCTCCAATCGGGGCAGGCCGCGTAGGTGTCGGTCTCCCAACAGCAGAACGCTCGATTCAGATAGAATGTCCCGCCATCGCTCACATTACTGCAGAAGCCCTGTTTGACATTTCCCAGCCAGTCACTGACAATGTCGATACCGGCCGCAATCCCTCCGACCGCCAGTCCGGTTGCAACCAGAACCCACCACATCTGACTCGCATCTGCCACGAGCTTGAGCTGGCCTAGCATGCTGGGACCGTCAATGGTGAGCTGTCGCAGTCGCGTGCGCTCTTTACTGTACTCGTATATCCAATCGATGGCTGTGAGATTGTCGTAGCCCACGCGCCGCCCCGGACCTTCGACATACCAGTCCAGGCCTGCGGCATCCTTGCCATCTTGAAGACCTGCTACGGGATCGGAAGGGGCGTTCAAGTAAGATAGGATGGTGTTTGGGGTCGCAGATCGCCCGAGTCGTCCCGGACTCATGAGAGGAGAAGGAGGAGTGACATGCCGAGCGAGGAAGGGCGAGGGAAGGAATCGAGAAGCGAGGCCGAGGGTTTGTGGCTTGGTATTGCGCTGGAAGGTTACTCTGCACACGCGCGTCAGTTTCCTGTCGAAGCGACACAGTGGATACTTGCACACCTATCGGCAGGGGATCCATACTCATGCAACGGATCGTCGGCGAGCAGCTCCTCGTCGCGCACTTCAAGGCCATCGTCGGACTCATCGTCTCCCTCTGGGGAGGTGCTGGGGGGAGTCCGGCTGGAAGATGCTACGGCCACATGTCCGGAGTGGGTGGAGGAAGGACTGGACATGGGGCAGGGGATGTGCGCGCTATATGTACATTGCTTGTGAGGATGTTGGACGAAGATGCGTTGTTTAAACGAGGGATGGCTTCCAACGCGGCATGTGAAGTCGCGGGCAGGGATCTGCTGCGAATTTGTAATACTGCTATGGGCAGGATGCAGCATGATATGGCCACTCCTGGTCTGCACATCGGAATGGTCATTGTATCGCCAATGAACCACCCAAGGCCGTCCGCAGAAGTAGAGCGAGTAGTTGTCCTTCATGAAGATCTAGAATGGCATGGTATGACTGAGTATGAACAGCTGAAAGAGCCAACTGTGCGCTTCATGACCGAAACAAGCTCCCACAAGGCTGCGGCGGAATGGAGTGTACTCGTATATTCAAACATAGCCCCATGATGGTGTTGTTGTACACTTCACACGCACGAAACTCCCGCCATGCTCTATACGTGACCCAACCTATGCTCCCCCAAGTCTACTCCATCTTCACCACCCCTCCCAATGCCTTCAGCGTCTCCACAATCTTCTCCGCCTCCTCCTTCGGCACCGACTCCTTCATCATCTTCGGCGCACTCTCGACAAACTTCTTGCTGTCCACCAAGCTCAGTCCCAGCATGCTCTTGATTTCCTTGATGATTTTCGGTTTCGCCGCCGCGTCAAAGGATTCGAGTTTGAGATTGAACATCGTCTTCGCCTCTTGCTTCGGCGCCGCCTCTTCTTCTTCCGCTGGTGCCGCTGCAGCTTGGGATTGTGCAGGACCGGCCGCGGCGAAGCCTCCGATGGGCATGTCGGGGATGTTTAGGCGGGACTGTAGTGTGTTAGCTTCACCGTGGAGTTACATCATTCCTCACCACAGAGGCACTGCGGCAGGCTCACCTTCAGTGTCGACACCAAGTCTGCCGTCTCGAGGAGCGTCAATTGGCTGATTTGATCAACAATGGTCGCGATCTTGGGGTTGCTGGCGACCGCGGCCTCGGTGGACTGCCATCTCCTCCGGTCTCGTTGTGGTCTTTGCGTAGCTAGGACTCCGGCGTACTGACAGGATGAGAAGCGAGATGATCGAATGGCTCGGACGCAATGCCGCGCTGTGTGCTGAAGTGACGATGCCATGGCTAAATGGAGATGCAGGTGGGTGGAAATTGTCGCGATGGGCTCAAAGTTCAGATGCAAGAGTTGGCACATGCGGACTTGCTCCTTGCGGCTAGCGTCCCGACTCTTGGCGTCGCATAACCTCCGGAATAATTTCTTGAAGGAAAAGTGAGGGCGAGAAATCAACACACCTTCGCGACAGCAACACTGTCACCGAGGCGCTGGCCTCTCACACGGACGCTATGGAGTGCATCTGGGATGCTGCTCTCCTGAAGCGCCGCGATGAGCTCCCACCGGAGTTACTCCAAGTCATCGAGAACGCAGATCCAGCTCGATATCTTCAAAGCATCACCAAAACATCCCTGGATGCTCGATACACCTACACATTGCTCGCGCACTGCCGCGACATCTTTCCGCATGTCAGTGCAACGCTGCGCTCCCATGGCGATCTCGCTTCATCGATCGCCACTCTCGGTCGAGTGGTTCCTTTTGCGCCGCATCTGACCATCTACGCCACCCATCTGCTAGAGGCCGAGCAGTATGACTTTGATTCTTCTCGCGATGATGAGGAACACCTGCCGTACCTTCTGGGCCTCTTCCGCCTCTTTGCTTTCAACGACCAAGTCTTCCGCAATTTCACGCAGCCTCACAAGATCGCGAAATTGCTGCAAAGCCAATGTCGGCCAGTCGTCTACTTGTCGATACGCATCCTGCAGGTCTATCTAAACGGAGCAGATGCCTGGTTCGAAGATATGGTACGGCAGTACTTGGGTGCAGATTCAGAGGATACTGCCATCCTCGGCCAATGGGATGACAAGACGATTGACTATCGCTTTCTGACTCTGTGGGAGGAAGACCGATTCGCCAGAGTCTGCGCATTACTTAACACCGCACAGAACTCGCTATCCGCCGTGGATCATCAGAGTCGTCGAAAGCTCCCGGCAACGTGCTTCCATCCATCCATTGCATTGATTGCTGGCACACTTCTGCCCAGGTCATCCGTCGAACCTAGAAACACTTTCACAACTGAGCAGAAGCTCATCTCGACTCACACTACCGATCATAACCTTCGCATCCTTGCATCGGCCCTAAAAGACACCCAGCCTATTCTCGTGACCGGCCTCCCAGGATCTGGTAAAAGCTCGTTGGTGAGGCACATTGCGCAGACCCTCGGAAAAGATGACAGCATGGTGACGCTTCATCTCAACGAACAAAGTGATGCGAAACTACTCATCGGGATTTACACCACCGGTGACACCCCCGGCTCTTTCGTCTGGAGACCCGGCGTGCTCACCACCGCCGTGCAAGAGGGACGCTGGGTTTTGATTGAAGACTTGGATCGTGCACCACGAGAAATCATCGGCACGCTGCTGCCCCTGATCGAGAGTCGCCAACTACTCATCTCCAACACGAAGCAGACCATCTACGCTCACCCGGATTTCAAGATCATTGCCACTCTTCGCACCGCCATCAATCATCGGGGTGAAGAAACGGGGTCCCATTCTCATATGCTGGGCAGGCGACATTGGCAGAATGTGGCCATCAAAATGCCTTCTACTCCTGAACTCCGACAGATTGCTGCTCAGCTACACCCCTCTCTGGCTTCCCTCCTACCGCAGGTCGTGCGAGTATATGAGAGACTACAGTCTGCTGGACAGCGCGTTGCATTGGCCGGAGGAAATAAGACTGGGGTTCTGCGTTCTGTTTCTCCTCGAGACCTCTACAAATGGTGCCGACGAATCAACTCAATGATTCACCAGCGGACATCTTTCACCAGCACTGACATCGACGACATCTTCTTGTCTGCCATTGATTGCTTCGTCGGCGCTCTACCCGACAGTCCCGCCCGCAAAGGCATGACTGACGTCGTTGCCGAAGAACTACATATCGATCCCCAGCGAAGGGATTGTCTGCTACATGATCGGGAAGTCAACTATCAGAGCGGCAAACAAGGGGTCATAGTTGGTCGCTACCAGTTTTCGCACCAAATGGCGAGAGCTATACCTTCATCCACGTTCTCCATAAATCCACACACCGCGCGCATGCTTGAGCGAGTCGCTGCTGCTGTGACGAATCGCGAGCCCCTGCTGTTGATCGGAGAGACTGGTGTGGGGAAGACTACAGCTGTACAACATCTGGCGACCAATCTGGGCAAGAAGCTGGTTCCTTTCAACCTGTCACAGCAGAGCGAAGCGGGCGATCTTCTCGGTGGTTTCAAACCTGTCAGCGTCAGAAGTTTGATCGTCCCTCTGAAGGAGGACTTTGATGTGCTCTTCTCAGCCAGTTTCAGTCTCAGCAAGAACCAGCAGTTTCTCGGACTCTTGGGAAAACAAATGGCACGAGGCAACTGGACTGCAGTTTGCAAGATCTGGCGAGAGGCTTTCAAGATGGTCGAGCAGCATCGTCCCAAATCAGAGACGCGGCACGGTGCGAACCCAAGCAAGAAGCGGAGGATTGAATCGCGCGATATCGATTTTGCTGGCTGGGATACTTTCCGCGACAGAGTCTCAAGCATCGAGCAGCGGCTGAAAGGCGGCGACCAGGCGTTTGCCTTCTCTTTCGTCGAAGGCAACATCGTCAAGGCCGCTCGAAATGGCGATTGGGTCCTGCTCGACGAGATCAATCTCGCATCGCCAGACACTCTGGAGTCGATCGCAGACCTATTCGATTCTCAGTCGCCTTCTTTGCTCCTCGCAGAAGCTGGAAATGCGGAGCGTGTAGACGCCCATCCCGAGTTTCGCATCTTCGCAGCCATGAATCCAGCTACCGATGTCGGAAAGAAAGACTTACCACCAGGCATCCGCTCACGTTTCACCGAAATCTACGTGGAGAGTCCAGACAAAGATATCAAGAGCCTGCAGAGTATTGTGCGGTCATATCTTCGTCAGGAAGTGGCCGGTGATCAGGCTGTGGCACTCGACACAAGTGTACTGTATCAAGTGCTCATCAAGCTCGTCCAGCAGAACAAGATTGTTGATGGAGCCGGACAAATGCCGCACTTCAGCTTGAGGACACTCACCAGAACTCTGAGTTACGCGAAGGAGATTGCGCCGCTCTGTAGTCTACGACGAGCCTTGTACGAAGGGTTTCAGATGAGCTTCTTGACCTTGTTGGACGCCGAATCCGTTGCACTTGTCCAGCCATTGCTGGAGCAGCACTTGTTGGCGAAGCGCACAAACGTTCGTGCGGAGCTGCAGAGAAGTCTTCGAAAACCCGACGGCGATGCCCATCTTCAAGGCTTCCCCGGCAGCAAGCACTGGATGCGCCAGGGGGATCTGCCGGTAGAAGATCAACCTGACTACATTCTAACACCGTTCATACGCTCGAATCTCGAGAACTTGGTTCGAGCAACGAGCACTCGGAAGTTTCCCGTTCTGATCCAAGGGCCTACGTCCAGCGGCAAGACCAGTATGATTGAGTATCTGGCAAAGCGCACTGGCCACAGGTTCGTCCGAATCAACAATCACGAACACACCGATTTGCAGGAGTATCTCGGCACCTACATTTCCGACATCAATGGTCGCCTCCACTTTCAGGAAGGTCTTTTAGTCCAGGCGCTACGCCATGGACACTGGATCGTTCTCGACGAACTGAACTTGGCGCCCACTGATGTACTTGAGGCTCTCAACCGGCTGTTGGACGATAATCGAGAGCTTTTAATTCCAGAGACACAAGAAGTCGTACGACCGCACCACAACTTCATGCTGTTTGCAACTCAGAACCCAGCCGGTCTCTATGGTGGGCGAAAAATACTCTCACGGGCATTCCGGAATCGCTTCCTTGAACTTCATTTCGACGATATACCCATCGACGAGCTTCATGAAATCCTTCACCGCAGGACGCAGCTCCCCGAGTCACGATGCAGACGCATTGTGGCAGTCTACAAGGAGTTGTCCGCCCTTCGCCAGGAGAATCGCTTGTTTGAGCAGAAGAGCTTCGCAACGCTGCGTGATCTCTTCCGCTGGGCATGGCGACCCAACGATACCATTGAGCAGCTTGCTGCAAATGGCTTCATGCTGTTGGCGGAGCGCGTACGCAAGCCGATGGAGCGCCAAACGCTGAAAGAGGTCATTGAGAGGGTCATGAGCAAGAATGGACCACGCGTTGTCATCGACGAGGCTACTTTATACTCACGGAGTAGTGCGGAGGTCTCTCGATATGACAGCCAGGTGCGAGGCAGCGGCGTTGTGTGGACAAAGGCAATGCGGAGACTTTACGTGCTCGTTTCGAGAGCCGTTGCCAACAACGAGCCTGTACTGCTCGTGGGCGACACCGGAAGCGGGAAGACGACAGTCTGCCAGATGTTGGCTGACGCCTTTGGCAAAGAACTCAACACTGTAAATGCACACCAGAACACCGAGACGGGTGATTTGATCGGCTCCCAACGACCTGTGCGAGATCGGGCTGTCATTGAAGCAAATCTGCGGCATCAGCTACTCTCCATGCCGCTGCTACAGAACCTCGACACGGGTGGCGCTCACTCCACAGACGCCTTACTCCAAACCTACGACAACGCTGTCAATTCCCTCGCGCCAGCTCAGAGAGAAGCCCACTGTGCATCAGTTGAACATCTCGAAGTTCAAGCCTTGCGCATGCGGTTCAAATCACTCTTCGAATGGGCTGATGGCTCTCTGGTGCATGCGATGCGACATGCGACCTTTTTTCTGCTTGATGAAATCTCATTGGCAGACGATTCGGTTCTGGAGCGTATCAACAGCGTTCTCGAGCCCGGACGGTCGATATTGCTCGCCGAGAAAGGTAGCCTCGATTCGTATGTCACCGCGGCGACAGGCTTCCAGTTCTTTGCCACGATGAATCCGGGAGGAGACTATGGCAAGAAGGAGCTGTCGCCTGCTCTTCGGAATCGTTTTACCGAAATATGGGTGCCTGCTCTGGACGGGGCGGAAGACATCGAAGAAATTGTCAACGCCAAACTGGTCGACATCGCGAAAGGATACGGCCAGTCCATGGTGGCGTTTGCGCAATGGTTCAACAACCGCTACAATACGTCTGCGAGCTCTTCCATCTCCATTCGAGATGTCCTGGCTTGGGTCAGATTTGTGAACAAGTTTGCAAATGCAAATCTCGCAATGTCGCTTGTGCACGGTGCAGCGATGGTCTATCTGGACACTCTCGGAGCCAATCCGGCCGGCATGATGGCTTTATCACGCGGCAGCATCATGCAAGAGCGCGCGGCCTGCCTTGAACGGCTCTCTCAGCTGCTGGGGCTCGATTCTGGTGCAGTGTACTACCAGCCAGTGGAGATCGACTTCGCGCAAGATCAAGTCAACGTCGGTCCCTACTCCCTACCCCGAAGACCATCGGAAATGCATGCCGACTTGTCCTTCTCATTCCGACCTCTGACTACGCAAGTCAACCTCATGCGTGTCGTGAGAGCAATGCAAGTTTCCAAGCCAGTCTTGCTCGAAGGCAGTCCTGGCGTCGGCAAAACAGCTTTGGTCGCAGCTTTGGCGCAGGCGGTCTCTTGTCCATTGACAAGAATCAATCTTTCCGAGCAAACGGATCTTTTAGACCTCTTTGGCTCTGACGTGCCAGTAGAGGACGGTCAGCCCGGGACGTTTGCGTGGCGGGATGCTCCCTTCCTCCGTGCCATGAAGGCCGGTGAATGGGTGCTTTTGGACGAACTGAATCTCGCCTCCCAGTCTGTGCTGGAAGGGCTGAATGCTTGTCTGGACCACCGTGGTGAAGTCTTCGTGCCCGAGTTAGGACAGACCTTCACTCGCCATTCCGACTTTCGCGTATTTGCCGCACAGAATCCACACCACCAAGGCGGCGGCCGAAAGGGTCTTCCCGCATCGTTTGTGAATCGATTCACCGTCGTCTACGCAGACTCCTTTAGCTCCGATGATCTGATGCTCATCTGCAAACAGAGCCATGTGAACCTTGACGAAGGCCCTCTGCGACAAGCTGTCCAACTGATGGAGGCCCTCGAGGTTGAAGTCAACACCTCCAAGAAGATTGGAGCAGCTGGTGGGCCTTGGGAGTTCAACCTTCGCGACCTCAACAAGTTCCTCTCCTTGGTTTCAGCAGAACATGGTTTCCTCAAGGCTGGGTCTGCTCAGGATTTCGCGGGTCTGGTCTTTTCGCAGCGTTTTCGATCTCCTACCGATCAAAACGCCGTTCTCAGCCTCGTCTCGCATGTATTTCGGGGCGCTGAACACGTTTCAGATCTCTTCCCGAGCTTGTCTCCTCGCTTCCTACAGATCGGTCTCGCCGCTCTTCAAAGAAGTCCTCGCGAAGCGACCTTCCCGGAGTTGACCCCCGAAGCTTCCATTAGGGAACATGACTTGCGCACGCTGCAGTCGCTCATGATTTGTGTTCAACAAAACTGGCCGGTCATTCTGACAGGTCCTTCTGGATCTGGGAAGTCCGCGCTCGTCCATGATCTAGCCAGCCTGGTCGGAGCCTCGGTTGTGACGCTTGCAATGAATGCCGAGACCGATGCCATGGATCTTTTGGGTGGGTACGAGCAGGCGGATCCCCGGCGACACTCGATGGCTTCCCTTCAGCAGCTGCGTACCGAGCTCGTTGACGCAGTGAAGGACATGAAACATGCTGCACAACTTCCTGAGCTTCTTGAAGCGCTGATCACCCTCGATAGCGTGGCCTTGGGAGAGGTCGATGCCCGACGTCTCACAGATGTGCTGCATACGCTGGGTAACCTGGGTATGACTCACGCGCCCGCCATGCTACACGATGTTCTACTCGACTCCAATGCTCTCGACCAAGGGCGTTTTGAGTGGATCGACGGACTTCTGATCGAAGCTCTGGAACAAGGCAAGTGGCTCATCCTGGATAATGCTAACTTGTGTAGCTCATCGGTGCTCGATCGACTCAACTCGCTACTTGAACCACATGGCACGCTGGTGATGAGTGAGCACAACAATGCGGATGGCACTCCTGGGGTCATCCGCCCGCATCCCGACTTTCGCATCTTCATGCTGTTGGATCCTCAGTACGGCGAACTGTCGCGCGCCATGCGGAACAGAGCCATCGAGCTCTACGTGCTCGACTTCCCGGATAGTCTCATATCTCGTGATGGTGTCAGACTTCATTCGGAGTCTACGATTGCACGCTTCCGTCAAGCCAAACTACTACAGCCTATTGTCACGGAACAGCTTGTCGAGCCTGGCGCAGTCGTCAAGGTGTTTGACGATCATCTCGCCCTCCAAGATGCTGCGCTCATCGCAAGATTCAAGCAGCAGATCAGCATTGGGCTGTACCGATCAGAACCCAGTTATGTGAATGCTTTGTCAAGCGTGTCCGGGCGGATGCTGTCCCAACATACTAGCGAGCTCGCTAGCCTCTACAGGTCTCTTGTGGACCTTTCACAGGCGCCCACTGACTTCGTCTCTATCCAGGTCAGTCGAAACGCCTTCTTCCGTAAGTTTTGTCGTAAGCTGATGGTAAGGTTTCCTTTTAGACTCTGCACCCTCTCAACAATCAAGCTCTCGTACTCTGCTCCCCACAAGAGTCTCCCAGCGCCTGGTCATTGGCATTTGCTCACGAAGCCGATCTGCGAATAACTGCGATTCACACAGCCATGGTCTCCATGGAGAAGGATAAGAGAACTCTGGCGAGCTTGCGCCGCCTCGAGCAATCTGTTGGTCTGGCAGTCGGCGCTGCCAAATCACAGGCTTCGACTTCAAGTATCATGACTGTGATGAAGGTCGCATGTCGGGGTCTTAGCTTATGGCTGGAAAGCAGACCTGTCTTGCCTTGGCCATTGCTGATCACGGTAAGTGCTGCAGCTGGTATCCTGAAGAATTTGACGAGAGCTGACATTTCTACAGGCAAGAAGAATCGTCGGTGACCTATGTACTCTCTGTCATTTTGGTCTCGCGCTCATCGAGAGCGGCAGCATGAGTAGCTCGCAGTTCGTTTCTTTCCTGGTTGCAGGCCAGGCCTTGACACGCTCGATGTTGCCGCTGGACACTCACGAATCGCTATCGCTCGGTGTAAGGGAGATACAACAATCCTTGGCCGCCCTCGTCGCTACCATCCAGGGCGGAAAAGGCCGTGCTTGCATCGCCTTCTGGAACTCCTTCGCCTTGAATATCCCAACCACACGAGAACAGCTGGACGAGCTTCTCACGTTCGAAAGTGCTGTCAGTTCATTTGACAGAGCATCTCAACGATTGGACCAACCCCTCGATCATATGGCGGAGTTACGTCTTTTGACCGCCCGTGCACTGCAATCTGCTCCGGCGCACGGACGCGAACTCGTTCAACTTACGAGCAAGTTTGACAGCCTATCGTCGACCTCCCAGACCGCGGAATCAACGAAATCTGCTACGCCTCACTTCCACAGCGTCTATCGAAGCCTTTGCAATTTCTTTTCGGTCCTCATGCTGGACGAATCTGTCACCTTGCCTCCCATGGATCTTGCAAGACTGTCGCTGCTAGCATGTTCCTCTACCAAAGAAGGCATAGATCGGTATGCAGTCTCTGAGCGCACGTCCTGGGAAGCGCAGTTTGGACTATTAGCAGCCAGTACCGGCAGTGTCCTTGAGCCCGACAAAGGAGAGCACACCAACGTCCTGCAGTGTCTGGACACTACAGGTAATGTCAGCTTGGGCCGAATGGACCTGTTGAAGACGGAGCTCAACACTCTCGGTGCAACAGTTGCTTCCCAAGCACACCTCCTCCGAATGAACGAAACTGAACCCCTCGACATGTGCCTAGAACGCATGTTTGTGACGATGCTGAAGGCACTGTCTCAATCAGCAGGTGACGCCAGTCTCGAAGAGCTTGGCAGGCAGACTTTACAACTGCTCGCTAAAAGCGCGGATGACTCGACGACCACAACCACTACGGAGTCTCTGACGCAGCTGTCTCTCAATGTCAGCGACGATGTGGACGGCTGGCTTTCCGCCAGGTTCCAAGAAGTTGTTGCATATCTGGGCTTCGCGACTCACCATCCGGCACAGAATAATCCCAGTCAGTGCGCGAGAGCTTGGGCATCGCTGGCTTGCGCTGGTCTCCGACTCTATGTCTCGAAGATTGCATATGACCCTGCTATGGTGGAATCAGCTCAGCAGGAAATGCATCAGCAGCAGTCTCAAGATCTCTTCACAAGGCTCAACGCGTTCAATGCGTTCCGAGTCGCCTTAACTGGTACCAGCAAGCATCTCCGGGTGAAACTGTTGGCGAATGAGGTGCGTGCCTTGGGACCGGCTCCACGGACACGACAAGCATATCGGCCGGCGAAGTCCCAAATTGCAGAGCTCCAGCCGGATCTTGATGCGCTGACTCGTGCTCTCGAACCTGTTGTGCGTGGCTTGGAAGCACAGGACGACTTTCTCCCTCTGAGCCCAATTCTGTTGAACAACCTTGTCAATGTCAGAGGAAGGCTCTTGCATCAACACCGTGCATACGATGACTTCAAGCTACCTATTGTTGGGTTCATCGACTGTCTACTTACTGCTCACCGTCTCTCGATCGTCGCAAACGAAAGCCAACGGTCGCAAGCTGGTCCGCGAGTCTCTGCTCTGTTGCCATTCGTTGGCGGCAGTCTGGAAGCTTTTCTCGACGATGCTGTCTTTGTTGACGCTAATGCTTCCTCGAGAACGCAAGCTGAAGGGCTCTGCTGGACCCACTTGATTGCCTTACGCTCAAGAACTCGCCCCATGGTGGAGTGCTCCCAGCCACTTCGCACGGCCGTACAACAGCGCTTTCACGAATACTATACTCAGTGGAGGACGCAGTTGCAGGACGAACAGCGCGAAACAATGGCCAGATCCAGCCTGTACAAGTTCAAAGGCCAGAGCGACGATCAAGACCCCACGCAAGAAGATGTCGATGAATACTTCCCCGTGGGAGATGTCATGACGAACGAACAATCACCAAAGCAGGACGCATTACAGCCCGAGGACCTTGCATTCACAATCGCACAATTCCATCAGTCAGTGTTCTCTGACAAACCCGCCGATCAGTCCGAAGGTCTCCTTGCCTTGTTGCGACAGCTGCCCAAGGTTTACGCGCCGCCGCCGTCATGGAGCCAGAGCCAAGATATGATGGCCCCATTGATCCTCTTGATCAGCGATCAACGCGCTGCACTGCAGGAGAATGGCAATACTGCCTACGACATATATCGCAATGCGAATCCCTTGGAGGCCAGGAGACTGCTCGCAATCTTGGGCAAAGCAGTCAAAAGGTTCCAAAGCATCCACGAAGTATGGCCTGAGCACGCGACCCCTGTGGAGGTTGCAAGACTCTGCGAAGACCTTTCGAGTATCAGCCATTCTGCACCTCTCACCCGGTTCATGCCCAAGCTGGAGAAGCTGCACGGTACGATCTATGAATGGCAGAAGATTGCGAGTAGGGAGTACAGCGCCGCCGATATCTACGAAGAGCTGACCAATCTCCTCGTGAGCTGGCGTCAACTGGAGCTTTCGTCGTGGGCAGGACTCTTCGACCGAGAGAAAGCAGAGTGCGAACGATCTGCCGCTTCATGGTGGTACATCGCATATGAGGCCATCATCGTTGGCTCGATGAACGCCGACTCATCCCAGGATCTGACTCGACACGCAGGAGCGCTGCTCAACACACTTCGTGATTTCTTGACATCGTGTGCTTTGGGCGAGTTCTCTACAAGATTGCAGCTGCTTCGTGCATTTGGCTCTCATCTGAGAGCAGGTGCTATCGACCAGCCACCGCTAGGGAAGATCTACGAAGCCCTGATCAATGTGGTGAACTACTACGCGACTTTCGAGCATACCGTCAACGAAACGCTCTCAAAGAAGCAAAGCCAGTTGGAGAAAGAAGTCAAGGATATCATTCGACTCGCGAGCTGGAAAGACCGAAACATCGATGTCTTGAGACAGAGCGCACAGTCTTCTCACAAGCGTTTACTCCGGCTGGTCAAGAAGTATCGCGGGCTTCTCGCTCAGCCGGTTGAGCCCATCATCTACGGTGACTTTCCTGCACGAACTGCAGACCGAAGTGCATTGGGTGTAGAAGATTCCTGGAGACCCACGCGGACACCCCCTGACCTCGAGGCGTACCGCGACAACAAGGCTTTGGACAAACGACTTGTTCGACTTATCAATACCGGTCCCGCTCTCGATGCGCTCGTTCAGCGGGTGGATCAGATGCAACACCACTTTCAAGCACCCCAGAAGGTCAAAGCCTTTACCGACGATCTGACAGAGTCGATTGGAGAGCTACAACGTGCCACGCCTACAGTCTTGAAGGATGAGAACCAAGCACTCTTGAATCACTTGAAGACCCGGAAACGTCGATTGTTGGCGGACGTGTTGAAAGGCCTGCGCCAGATGGGTTTCCAGGCCACCATGAATCAGACGGCGGTGGCCGATCAATCGTCCACCGCTATTGTGCTTGCAGCCCTACCAACGTCAAATCACGACGTTGCCACTTCAAGCCACTCGGGTGTGCAGTACGAGTTCCACCGGTTCCTTCACGCCATACCGAAAGCTAGACAGAGTGCTGCCAAAGCCTCCCCGGATCTCACGAAGCAGGAGGTAGCAAGATGTTCGACACTCCTTGAGAGTATCCTCCAGCTGTCGGTCGAACAATACGGATCCTCGTTGAAAGGTACAAACCAGCTACATGAGCTGGACAAAGCAATGCGTCCATTACGTGCTCTCACAGTCGACAAAGCCTTGGTCGTGCAGCCGTTTGACAGTGCAAGAGCATCCGCACAGGCTGTCCAAGTTGCATTGATGGAGCCTGTTCTTCAAACCTCACTCAAGTTGCTGAGCCTACAGCAAGACTTGTCGGGCAAGGACTACTCTGAGCTTGCAGATCACCTTCGTCAAAGCCTTGTTCAACTCGCTGTCGTTCGATCTAGTATCGAGGAGTCGTCACATCTGGCTCCGAATCTGCGGAACGCCAACAATGAATCCCCGCAGGCACAGTTGAATGTTTTGCTACAAGACGTGAACGCAGCAGCGAGGCAAGCGACGTCGAAGCATCCCGAGATTCACATCATCACTGAGCAGCTGGCGAAGTGGCTCACCAAACACGACCTCACGGACACAGAGTCGCTGCAGGCTTTTGATCTCTCTCAGTGGACTGAAGGGATCACGTCAGCGTGTGATATCATGCTTTCTCGGACACAAGACATGTTCGCAAACCGTATCGATGAGGATCAAGAAAAGCCTGATGCGCGATGGTTGGTGGCGCAAAGCAGGATGCTGCAACAGCACCTCCAATCGCTTGATCTGGATTCTATGACAAATATGGTGGATGGCTTCATGTCGCAAATCACCAATCTCCAGCAAGGTCAAGACGCTGAGCTTTCGTCGATCCTGATCATCTGCCAAACACTTCGCCCGGTCCTCGATACGTACTACTTCACTGCTCGCAGGCTGCTTACGATCTCGAACGAGCTTTCGACACGAATCAGCCAGCTCGGATACCGGTTATCAACCTCGTTCATTCAAATAGCCACGCAAGGCTTCTGTACGCCTGCGGAGACTTCCGATGCTTCTACACAGAAAGGCGATGCAGTTGAAGCTGGAACGGGGTTGGGTGATGGTGAAGGGGCTGAGGACATTAGTAAGGATGTGGGGGATGATGAAGATCTGTCTGAGGCCGCGCAAGGGAAGAACGAAGCGGACAAAGATCGTGAACTTGAAGCGGAGAAGGATGCAGTTGATATGGCGGATGAAGAGATGGAAGGTGAATTGGATGATGGTGTGGCGGACAGTGAGATGGGAGAGGAAAGTGGGGACGATGATGTCGAAGACGATGCGAAACCTACGGAAGAAGCGGTGCAAGATGGAGATGATGCGTCATCCTTGCAAGATGAGAAGACGTGGGAGGGAGCCGCTGATGAGGACCAGAGTCAAAAGGACACCGACAAGGGAAAGAGCAGCAAACGTGAGGACGAACTTGCCGCAGCCAAGGGAGAGGGGGAAGAAAATAAGGAACAAGGCGACGACGGCGATGAAGCACCTGAAGAGGAGTCAGGCTCCGTCGGAGATGACATGGAGCAGCCATCGACGGACAACCTAGATGCTGAAGCTCGACAAGAAGAAGCGCTCGAGCTGCCGGACGACATGAACTTTGGTGGGGAAGCCGACTCTGTCAGCGGAGACGATTCCGACATGGACATGCTGGAAGACGAGCCACAGCCAGAGCCGGGCGAACAAGAGGCACCATTACCAGACGCCGATTCCGTGACGAACGACGAAGAAGATGCCGAGGTCAACCAAGACACCCAAGACGCTGCGGACGGTGATGTCCAGCCTGACGAATCTGGCGAACAAGACGGCAAAGAACAAGACAAAGACACTCTCATGGCCGATCTGGATGATTCTCAATCACCCACAGGAGGCGAGGAGTCTTCGCGCAAGGACGTCGGGCAGAGTGGAGAAAAGCAGACTGATTCCGATATGCGTGACGAAAACGCCGAAAAAGATGACTCCCTCCCACAAGACACTTCAAAAGACGCAGAGGGAGCAGAAGACAAGGGGGGTCGAAGCCAAGATCATTCAAAATCGGCGTCCGATACTCAACAACAGAGTGCGCATGATGAGGAGTCGACTCCATTCAAACAGCTTGGGGACGCTCTTCGAGAATGGTACCGCCAGCATCAAGCCATTCAGAGCGCGAAAGCTCCGCAGGAGGAAACGCAACTCGACAAGCAAAACATGGATATGGCGAATGCTGAGTTTCAACATTTGCCGGAAGATGACTCCAGCGCCGACGCGCAAGCTCTGGGCGCTGCGTCTGCCGCACAATCGATGCCCGTGGATGAAGACAAAGCTCTCCCAAAGACCGAAGACTCTGAACCCATGGAAGACAATTCTGGTCGTGATTTGGATCGTCAGTTCTACGAGAGCGACGATGAGACCACTCGAGAAGAAGATCCGGCGAAGTCTCTGCAGCAGAATCCTGCAGATATCGAGAATACCACAGCGTCTGAGGGACAAGAGACCGAAGAAGCTGACATGGAACCTCTCATGTCAGATTCTGAAGATGAGGAGCAACCACAATCGCCGTCTCCTCCATCCCCAGCAGCAGCCGACGTCACGGAAGAGGCCGAAATCGAAGATCCTCAACAAGCATGGGCACAGCACGAAGACAACACGCGCAACCTGGCCTTCACCTTGACCGAACATCTGCGTCTAATCTTACAGCCGACGCAGGCCACGAGACTCCGCGGCGACTTCCGCACAGGCAAAAGACTCAACATCAAACGCATCATCCCCTACATCGCCTCGTCGTACAAGCGAGACAAAATCTGGATGCGCCGCTCGGTCCCCAGCAAGCGCTCGTACCAGGTGATGCTAGCCATAGACGATTCCAAATCCATGGCAGAGAGTCAAAACCGGAACCTGGCATTCGACACCCTCGCTTTGATCTCCAAGAGCATGTCGATGCTGGAAGTTGGAGAGCTCAGCATCGTCGGCTTCGGCGAAGACGCCAAAGTCATCCACGACTTCAGCTCAACCTTCACCTCCGACGCGGGCGTGGAGACGCTCAAGCAATTCACGTTTGCGCAGGGCAAGACGAACGTGCGGCTTTTGCTCGAAACGTCGCTCGAACACTTCCGACAAGCGAGGATGAAGGCCACCAGCTCCTCGCAAGACCTCTGGCAGCTGCAGCTTATTATCTCCGACGGCATTTGTGAAGACCACCCCTCTATCCGCCAGCTTGTACGTCAAGCGCACGAAGAGCGCATCATGATTGTGTTCATCATCGTCGATGCACCACGAGACGACGATCACAAGGGTGAAGACGCAGCCGAGCAACAACGCCGATCGAAGCAAAGCGTGCTCGATTTGTCGACAGCAGAGTTCGTCAAGGACCAAGATTCGGGCGAAATGAAGCTAAAGATGGTCAAGTATCTCGACACGTTTCCCTTTCAATACTACCTGATTGTGCGCGAGGTGGAGGAGTTGCCCGGCGTGTTGGCTGCGGCTTTGAGGCAGTGGTTTGCGGAGGTGATGAGTACCGGTGGTTGATCGGTGTCGGACGGAGATGCTATGGAGTGTAGTCTATAGTTAACAATAATGCAACACAGGATTGAATGCTCATTCCCCTGAACTGAATTTACTCCGACGTCGTAGCCGCTCGCCGTAACGATGCAATACAAAGGGCACAGGCATGAGAGCCACGCCCACGAAACCGAGCAAAGATGTGGCCCAGCCGACACCCAATGCTTCATACACCTGCACGATGAAGAGCGGAAATCCAAACGCCTGGAAGCAAGTGTCAGTCACGGCAATCTCACCATGTCATATGTGATAGGACTCACCGCCAAGTACCGGATAAAAGTACACGACGACCATGCAGAGGCGGAGTACAGCGAACCATAGCAATCCGTGAAATACAGCCCCGTGCAAACAAAAATGAGCAGATTGCCACAACTGAAGAAGCCCTCAGCGATGACAGGCGAGATCCAATGGATATCAGGTCTCGCGGTCCAGCCAAACCAAAACATCCTACGAACTCATCATCAGCATCAACTCCCACAACACGTTCCAACAGAGATGTTAGACTCACGAAATAGGAAACATCGGCGCCCCGATCTTGGCGATGATCAGCCGCTTCTCGGGCGCCATGTTCGCCTTGCCGGCCGCTTTGGCTTTGCGGGATTCGCGCGTCCAATAGGTGCGGTAGACGACGAGGATGATGATCAGGCCTGCGATGCTGCCGACTGCTTGGCCGAGGTAGGTGAGGCCGGTGGCGCCGATGCCGAAACCATAGACCGTTTCGAAACTAAAGTGTGAACGAGAGATTAGAGGAGGATCGCTGGTAAGTGGAGTGTAGTGGGGTGTGCGTACGTCCAGGAGAAAGCAGCGAAAAAGGCATTGAGGATGCCAAAGTTGAAAGCATTATAAATGTCGAAGCATGCAACAATGGGCTCGGTGCACATCATGTAGATAGGGCGAGTGATGGTCTTTGTGAGGAAGTATCGGACGGCATCCCACAGGGTGGATTTTGAGGGTGTGATGGAAGCATTGAGGCCGCGCTGCTTGGCGCGACGTTTGAGGAGGACGGTCTTGTAGGACTCGTTCATGAACCAGGCGAGGGCGAAGGCGAAGACGAGGCCGAAGAGGATGACCCACTGCGTCCAGCGCCAGCTTTCGCCTTCGGTGACGTAGCCGCCGATGATGGGGCCGAAGACTGGGCCTACGAAGGTGTCAATAAGAGTGGCCGGGTAGGGAGAAGAAAGGTTCGAGACTCACCCATCTGAACCATGGTGATGAACACGGCAACAGGACCACCGCGTTCCTCCGGCGCGAGAAAATCAGACACCATCGCTGTGCCAATACTGAGGCCTGGACTAGCAAAAAGGCCAGCGAAGAAGCGACAGAGAGTGAGAGCGGTGATGTTCTGCGAAAAGCCGGCGCCGAGAGTGAATGCGGCCATGGCGGGCAAGGCGGAGACATAGACGGCTCTTCGACCGAATGTTTCGGACGACGGGCCTGCAATGATGGGGCCGAAGCTGAGGCCGAGCAGGTAGAAGGTGAAGGGGAGGAGGGCGATCTCCACAGAGACGCCGAACATCCTCGCGACCTCTTCATGGCCTGGTGTGTAGACGGAGGATCCAAAGGGGCTGCAACAATGGGAATTAGATGTTGGTCGAACAAAGCATTGGCGTACTCGTCGGTGGCGCGTACCAAAGAAAGGCAATTGCAGTTGCCACGCTCATATGGTACATCTTCTTGCGATACGTCCAGTTGCGCGGGTTTTCCTGGAAACAGGTCAGTTACTCTCTGCATGTGGTACGATCACAGATAGGGCAGATGTCCATACGGGGTCGTCTGGCCCATCCCAATCGGTGAGACTAGGTTGAACAATGACATTCTCAATCTCGATTTCATCCTTTGGCAGATCCATCTTGACGTCGGCCTCCTGCACGATTTCCTCCTTCGAGGACATGGCGTCTTGACTGTCGTCTCGCCATTTGCCAGCGTCATGAGCCTTGCCAATAGATGCCTCTTCATCGTCGTCCATCCTCGTCTACGTTCATCAGCCAGCTGGTGTCGAGACAAAGAGTAGAGTTAAGTAAGGCGTACATCGAGGGCGTGTATGAGCAGGTATTTCCCCCGATGTCGCGCTACCCGGCAAAGTCGGCACCGCGTGGCTGACCTTGACGGGGGGCCTTGCAAAAAACGGTCACATCACGCGCGGCCGGCGCGATACCTGCGCAGTTTGGCAGGTGAGGTTGGTCTGGTATATCACCCCCCTCAATGGCAAAAAGATGACTCATTGGGATGTTCATCAACATGCAATCCCGTAGGACTCAGTTACTCCCACCGAGGATCGAACTCGGGACCTTGTGCGTGATCCACGTTGCCCGCTACAGCAGAGAAATGTGAAGCACACGTCATACCACTAGACCATAAGAGCACGATAATCTGAAAATTCAAAATTGTACATATCCATTGTTCTATTCTGGCTCGTCGAACACGCCATCTCTTACCTCGTTGAACGAGCAGGGTATGCCGGAGAAGAAAGATATACGGTCCATGTTTCAAGCGACAATGTACATACATTAACGGATACGTGCTCGATCATCCCATTTCCCTCACTCCACTGCACTCGAACAGCACTCCACTCCACTCGAGGCTCGATTATACTCCAACCATCGACACTCCATTCCATCCCGTCCGTCTTCCGCATACCCTCATCCTCTCGGTCCCATCACATTAGGAGGAGCGATGCTACACGACGCTGCAACCTCAACGATAAGCGGTTCCGCTGAAAGCGTTGGATAGGCGAATGGAATTTGACGGACAGGCATAAGGCTAAAACATCCGGCTCGTCCTCCATATGCGGCTAAAATCGGATAAGTCGGGCGAAGACGATGCCACCAAGACGCGGTGCGCCAGTATGCGTATTTCCCCTTCTCAGACGCCGGTGGTGAAGACGGAAACTCGTTAAGATGCGTGATATCGTAATGCATGCATGCAGGACCAGGCCTTGGTAATTTGAGAGATTCTGCTTCGGTCACCCTCGTCATCTCGAGTCGAAGCTATACCGGAAATCCGGGTTCGCGACGCCCAAAGGCCGGCTGTAATCCTGCTGATCCTGCATGGACACTCGACTGCCGTTGTCGTGGTTGGCGAAGAGCGCAGAGGGGTTGAGCCGCTGGTCGTAAACCATAGGCCTGCTAGGCCTCCGCTCGCCGGCAACTTCCGCTTCTTGCCCGCCGCCGTAACCCAAGGGCCCGGCCGTGTCGGTTGCTTCGCCTGCTGCTGCGCTGCTGCCGCCGAACATGATCGAATGTCGAACACTATTCGACAGTGTTGTCGATTCGGGAGGGTTGAAAGGGTCGTCGTAGTTGGCCTCTGACATGCTCTGGGGTCGCGCACCGCCGAGCAGGCCGGTCCTGCTGAGGACGCTGCCTTTCCGTCGGGGGCTTCGGATGCCACCGCCGCGGCCGCCACTCCCGGCTTCGGTGTCTGCGGCGCGTCTCCGTCGCCACAGCAAGAAACCTGCCAAGATGAGGGCACCAACGCCGATTAGAACTCCAATGACCACGCCGGCAGTGGCGCCGCCGGAAAGTCCGGTTTTGTGGAGGTCTTCTTGGTTGGCGGGCGAGCTTGGCACCAGGGTGGGACTGTTCGTCACTGTATGCGTTGTCGGTGCCGTGCTGACAAGAGTCGTGCTCGTACTTAAAGATGATGAAAACGGCGCGGTCGTGTGCGTGTGCGTGCGGCTAGAAGGGGTAGCAGCCTGAGAAGAGGGGGTGATCTGATAGAAGACGTAATGTTAGCAACTTGCTCGAGTATCCGAGAGGGAGAGCCGGGGTGAGTAGATATGCTTTGCATGGAGGGCAAAATCATGGCGGAAAAAGATTTTGCAAACTCATACTGCAGTAACATAGGACACCACGACACTCGGACTCGGGGTTTGGACCTGCGTCACCGTCTGGTGCACAGTCTGTCGCATGGTTTGGGTGACGGTCTCACTCACAAAGATCGTTGGACTCGATGTGGGGGTTATTATTATTGGCGTGGGCGATGGTGACGATTTCTAGGCATTGTTAGCAGGCCGTTGACACGTTGAAGACGCTAGCGCCACGGAGCACGACTCCTCGCGATTGGCGGAGAATGACGCGTGATAGCTGGTTGGGATGAACGTACGGTACTCGGAGCTCCAGCTGTGCCCGACGGGGAGTTGGCAAGGGCAATATAGCCAAACAAGCCCGCGCCCGAATTCCCGCACTGATCATCAGGATAGCCAGGACACTGTTCGCTGCATTCCGACGTGCTGACTTGGTTGTAGGGGATGTAATTGGAGCACCAGCAATTCGTGTCCTGGACAATGGCAAAGGCGAAGCCGTCTTGGCAATGGGTGGAACAGGAGCCCATGGAGTTGTAGATGTTGTATTGCGGGGTGGAATCCGAGCCGGTGTTCTCGTTGGAACAGTATTTGGTGTAGAGGCCATCGGTGCCGCCTGCTCTGGCAGATACGATGAGGAGCAAAAGGCAAGCGAGGGCTGGATGGTAGAGCGCCATCCTTTGTGCCATTGACATATTCACCATGCTCGGGTAGAGTTTTCCTTTCCTTTTCCTGATTCAGACTAACCCACACCTGTTCACAGGGAGATGGCTAGGCTCATGAAAGAGGTTGCTCGAGGCTGTTGACGATAATGTGCGTGTTTCTCGGTGAGGTGCGTCGGAGACGCCAAGGCTGGACCAATAACGAGAGGTGTCTTGGTCACGACAGAGGTGGGGGCAGATGAGCTGCCAGCACTCCAGAGATGGAAGGGAGTGGGTGAGGGATAAAAAGGCGCTGGCTGTGACCGGCAGAACCAGGAGGGCGAAGGTAGCAATGGACGGAGAAGGCGGAAGGACGGCGAGGCAAAGGGTGAAGGGAGAAGCGAAGGGCGGTCGGGTCCGGAAGGGAGGGGAGAATTCACGTTGTCGACGGAGAGCGGTCCAGGTGAAGGTGAGGTGGAGATGGAGAGGAGGAAGAGAGAAGAGTAATGAGAGTTCACACACACACCGTATAGGATGAACGGGTCAGATACCACGCAGGGCGGATTTCCGCTGGGTCGCACGAATCGCCCTCCCCCATCCGCGCCTGCGCCTGCGCCGCCGCCTTCCCTCATCCACTTCCCGGAAGGGCAGATTGAGATCTTCCGGGCCAAGCTACGCGAAATGCGGTTAGGGCAAACCCAAAACGCGAGACACGGCCTGTAGGAAGGCGAGGACGCATGCTACCCTTGCTCTTTGCGGCCTAGCGCTGTGTTTCATCCGACCTGTTCTCCCCAAGCTCCTTCCGCAACTGGATTTGCCTTGGATGTTGCTTTTCTTACCCATCGCCCCCCGCGTTGCCGAAGCGCGCTCGTCATCGAGATCGCAGTTGGACGCGTGCTGTGCCGATGCCGTCTCCTGCTTCTCCCTTCATATTGCCTATCTGGTGGACACTGGCAAGGGAGGACAGGTATGCGGGTAGTGATGACGCCCACATTGCACCGCGCTGGTCGCAACATGGACGGGAGCCACTCGGGTGTGTAGTTGCAAGGTTCTGCCCTGCAGTTTGCCTGCAGTCGAGCTCGCGGTTACCATTCGCAGGGCAAGCTGCAAGATACAGCACCCGGCCAACCTACCGCACCTCACTCTGCGCAATGTGCACCGGGTGGTGATGATCTTGCGATGGCCAAGTCTTGTCCTCGGTCTCCTTGATGTCATGCCGACTATCCTCGCGTTGTTTCTTGTTGATCCCCCACCGGCCATTCGCCCTTCCGACTCGGCGCGACGCCCGCGACGGAGGGAGAGAAGACGAATAAACTCTTCCAGAAATACCGCCGGAAGCTACCTCTTCCACCGATCACCCCTGCTCCGAGAGTTCAGCATCTGCGAACTCTATCCATCTTATCCGCTTTCTCCACCGTGACCGTCGGCCTTTGAGTGGCAAATCGTCAAATTCACGCAAGGTAGCAATGCGCACATCTTCGCCTCACGGGGCTCAGATGCATGCAACCGGCCTGCTTGCACTCCACGTAACGTCTCTTACTGCTTGCACTCCATGCAACGTTTCTTGCTTATATACCATCAATCGACGAGTGTCTAAGGTGGATGCCTTGGGCTTCGACTGCTGGGGTATGGAGATTGATGCCTTGGGTCTCGACTGCTCGCACCCCTGCTACGAAGCTCTCCCCGCGACCGCCAACCCACCAAGATCTAAGAATACCCCATCGCCAAGTCGCATCCATTGGTGCGTCTTGTTGTTTCAACCACGACCGAGCAGTGCTACGCATCTTCCCGGCAGGGCACCTCCGCGACAGTTATAGACTTCCATGCTGCAGGTCTTGCGTCAAGCCAGATTCGTCTTAACTACCAGTCCTTTATTCGCGCATCTCATACTGTAGCCTCTTATCGTCGTCCACAAACTCCCGGCCAACCTTATTCGAACTCGATGCGCGCGTCAGCGAATTGCACGAGTCGCCGCAGAGAGTTGGGTGTTGCCACGCGGGGAGCCGGACATTACCCTAACCCTTCCCACGGATTCGAGCGAATCAACTGTACTGGCACTCTGTCCGCGCGATGATGATGATACGGATGCTCCCATTCGAGTCCGGAGCGCATATTGGATCGTAATTCCCAGTCATGCTCTCACACACTATGCTTTGAAAGAGAGGCCGGAGTGGCAATCGTGTTGCCTCGTGCAATCAATAACGGGCCATCATTATCGGGCTAGCCTTACCAAGGGAATCCTTCACTGGCCTCTACACGCCGAAAGATTGAAAGGTCACGATGAACATACACTGTTTGCTGGATTACATATACTGAGGTCCGACGGAGTCTATCGTCGATTCTACCGTGCCAATTGACGTTCGACATGTCGAAGATCGTATCCTCGCGAGGTTGAATGAGTACCTATACCGTATTGCATAGACAACTGCCCATTCGTAAGACGGTCAACGAGAATCTCTTGCAGTACAAGCACTCTTCAGCACGAATACATACTGAGGCTGAAACTGCCTCTCATCTCATTGATGTTCGACGTCGGAAGCGACCTGGACGGAAGGGACAACGTGGACCCCGCACTCCACACCCCGCACCCCAGACTCCACCACTCCAACCAGTAGCACTTCACGCCTAGGCCTCCAAGTCGCTAGGCATTGGATCTCACTGCAGGTTGACTTGTGTGCCTTGTTTTGCAGGCGAGTCTGACTCCTTGTTCAGTATCTTGCCTTCTCTTCCTTGACGTCGAACACCCCCCGTTTCGCATTACTCAGTACCTCATCGAACACCATCTACGTTGCCACCACAATGGCAGGCGGCAAGCCCTACCCCGAAGTCCCCGTGGGGAACAAGACCTACACCAATGCGGCTGTCGTCATCATCGGCGCCGGCATCTCTGGCATGGTGAGATTGCAACAACCACTGCCACCCAACGCTTACTGACGTCCAATGTAGTGCACTGCCATTGACCTCATCAAACGCAACAACTGCCGCAACTTCGTCATCCTCGAGCGCTCGGCGGGCTTTGGCGGGACGTGGCATGACAACAAGTAAGGATGCCCTCAGACTATTACATCGCAAGCACTAATCATTCTTTTGTGCAGATACCCTGGATGTTGCTGCGATGTGTGGAGTATGCTCTACTCATTCAGCTTCGCCCAAAACAGGTGCGCGAACCAATACCCTTGCTGGTCAACGCATGACACTGATCCCTCTCCTAGCGACTGGACCCGCGAGTACCCCGGGCAAGAAGAGATCCTCTCCTACCTCGTGCGCGTCGCGCAAGAATACAACCTCTACCAATACGTGCGCTTCAACACGAGCGTCGAGGAGTCGACGTGGGACGACGAGGCGAAGAAGTGGCGCACAAAAGTCAGCACGGCGCAGGGCAGCAAGGAGGGCGAGTTCCAGCAGGAGTACACGATTTCGAGCGACTTCCTCGTTAGTGCTGTTGGGCAGTTGAACTCGCCCAAATGGCCGGAGATTGAGGGGATTGGGTCGTTTGATGGCAAGACGATGCATTCTGCCCGATGGGATTGGTCGTATGATTTGGAGGGGAAGAGGGTGGCGATGTTGGGGAGTGGTGAGTCAAATGGTATACTTGTCACTCTTCCGCACAATCAACTAACATATGGACAGGATGCACCAGTGCACAGATTGTACGGCCTCTCATACCCCCTCCACATCAACCAATGCTAACCTCTCGCACCTCCAGGTCCCCGAAATCGCCAAAGTAGCCAAGCACATCACAATCTTCCAGCGCACGCCCAACTGGCTCTTCCCGCGCATGGACCAGCCGACATCCGCCCTGATGCGCAGCGTCTACAAGTACATCCCGCCGATCCGGTGGCGCAAGCGCGCGGGGCAAATGGACTTCCGCGAAGCCTTCTACGACGCCGTGACGGACTCGCAGAGCGACAATGCGAACATGATCCGCACGCTGCACCAGCAGAAGCTGGAGGCGGAGTTGCCGGATCGCAAGGATTTGTGGGACAAGTTGACGCCCAAGTATAATCCTGGTTGCAAGCGGGTGATTATCTCCGACGACTTCTTCCCTGCGCTTGGGCTGCCGAATGTCGATTTGGAGACAAGGCCGATTGATTCTATTGCCGGGAGTAAAGTCAAGGTGACGGAAGCGGATGGGAGGATTGTGGATGTGGAGCCGGAGTTTGATCTGCTCGTATGCGCGACGGGGTTCAAGACAACGCAGTTTATGCATCCGATTGAGATGAAGGGGAAGAATGGACGTGCCCTCAGCGAAGTGTGGAAAGATGGCGCTCAAGCGTTGTATGGGACGTGTGTGGAGGACATGCCCAACTTCTGCCAGCTCTACGGCCCAAATACCAATTTGGGTGAGTTTCGCCAATTGCAGTGCCCCGAGGCCGCAATACTGACCTTCTTAACAGGCCACAACAGCATCATCCTCATGATCGAAGCGCAATCCCGCTGGATCAACGGCCTGATCGCCCCCGTCCTGACCGCGCGCAAACAAGGCAAAGCGCTCAGCCTGCGCCCCAAACCCGCCAAAGTAGCAGCGTACAACGCCGAGATCCAAGCAGAGCTGCAAGCGTCCAGCTTCAACGACCCAAACTGCAACTCGTGGTACAAGAATGAGAGCGGGCGCATCACGAACAACTGGTCGAGGACGGTGGTCGCGTACCAGCATCAGATGGAGGAGGTGAAATTCGACGATTTCGTGGTTGAGGGGAGTGGGGTGGGGATTGTGAGGGATCGGCCGAGGATTCATGTGGGAAGGGTGAAGGAGGAGACGAGCGTGAGTGATCGGACGATTGTGGCGTTGGGGGCGGTGGGCGCTGCTGCTGTGGTGGGGAGTTGGTTGTTGAGGAACTCGCAGTATTTGAGGCAGGTCAAGGTGAGTTGAGTTCGGGTTGCGTGCAGTCGGATGCGGAATGCTGATGCTTCGTAGCTTCCGGCGTTGTCGTCTTGATGTCGTTTTGAGGGCGTTGTGCGTGCCATCTCCGGATTACATAGCAATCCATTGTATCCACGCTTCCATGTATTGTGGCCGGAGTGCACTCAGACGTGGGATATGCTGATGTCACCGTCTCAACCGCCTTCTGCCACCTCTTCACTATCCTCCCCCTCCTCGCTGGAGCTGACATGACCATTCCCATTGATCTCCCCCTTCTCCTCCTCATCCTCATCCTCCAACTCATCCAGCTCCTCCCCCAGCCCACTAACCCTCGGCTCCAACCTCTCCTCATCCTCCAAGAAAACCCTCGGATTCAGCTTCGGCAGCGTCGTAGCACAAACCCTACTCTTCCCCAGTAAATCATCCACAAACTGATCCACGTACGTCAACTGCCACCCCTCCCTCGTCCTCCTCTTCAACTTCCTCGAATCGTTCAGCAGCGGCTCAAGAGTAGTGTACACCTCCTCGTCCTTTTCCCACGCCAGCCGCACATAAAACGCGGCCAGCGCCCGCAAATACTTGAACTCCTCCCCCGCCTGGCTTAGATAAAACTCCACAATCTCGCGCTCAGGCGTGAGCTGCAACATCTTGAACGCAAGGCACAAGAAGGGCGTGGGTTTCTGCGCAACGCCGTACGTGCCGCCGAGGAAGGTGAGGTCGACGGCGCGGTCGAGGAGGGTGGCGGCGTTCAGGCCGAAGCATTGCTCTTTCCAGTAGTACGAGTCGATGATGCGGTCGCGCACGGCTTTTTCGAAGAGCTTGAGCGGGTTGTCGCCGTGGATTAGGGTGCCGGTGTAGCCGCGCTCGTCGAGGGCGCGGCGCGCGTCGGCTTGGTGGGCCATGGCTGGGTGATACCGGCTAAGACATTGTCTGGTGTGGTGTGGAAGATGAGAGATGTGGTTGTTCAAATTTCGAGGTTCGCAGTTTCCTGTTTGGGTGGGGAAAGTGGGGCTTACTTAGGGTCGACCGGCGACAGCCTCGTGCTTCACAACCGACCACTAGGTCAGTGCAACACGCGCAATCGCTTCATATCTTTGCTATTTGCAACAATGATACTACGTGAGGTGCCGTGAGTCATACCATATGAGCAAAAAAATAGATTTTTCGATAGCATGGTGAGCGACCAACAAACCATCACCGCCTGCCCGGCCTCTTGGGTCTCGCAAACCCACTTCCCGCCGCCTTACTCTCCACCGCACCCTCGCCATTAGCAGCAGCAGCACCACCACTCAGATCCTCCACCGCCAGCTCACTCGGCTCCGTAGCCTCCAACGACTTGGCAACAGTCAAACCCGCATCGCGCTCTGCCACGATGCGCGTAGTTCTCTTGCCGGTGCTGTAGACCATGCGCTCCTTCACTTTCGAGCTGGAAGGACAGGTGTAGATGAAGACGATGCTCGGGTCCCCGGAGGATGAGGGGTAAGAGTAGAAGGAGTAGCGCGGTTCGTCGGCACTGATCGTCTTCCCCACGTCCGCGGGCTCGATGTTGTTGCGGGAGGAATGCAGGCGCAACGTCTCGTCCGGAAGGGCGTATTTCAGCTGCACGAGTGTGCCTTTGCTTCCTTCTTCCCCAAGCGTTCGAAGTGCTTCGACCACACCCTCCCCGGTGGGAATATCGATCTTGCTACTGACATGCCCTCTTCGCCCCGTCGTGCCCTGCGACTCCAGTGCCTCCGCCTCCTTCACACCTTTCAACCCGCTCTCCTCCTCCGTCAGCGGAGCATCAAGCGACACATGCGCCTCATGCTTCGCCCAGCCCTCCGCCGTCAGCTCATCCTTGTCCGTAGCAAAGATCGTCTGCCTGAACCGCTCAATGCCCAACTCGCGCACGAGCGTCAGCCGCGTGCTGGCGAAGAGCATCTTCTGCCGTACGGGCGCGGCATTGGGGACGTAAGTAATGGCGGCGTAGCCATCGGGTTCGCCGGCGTGGGTTTTGAGGAGGATGTAGGTTGCTGCGGTTGGGGAGATGTGGGATTGCAATTGGTGCAGGTCGGCGGTGAAGTCGGTGCTTGTGAGGGAGATGGATTGCGTGGGGAGGATGGACTCGTGGTCTATGGTTGCGAGGAGGGCGCGTTGGTCGTCGGAGGAGACGAGGGTGCGGAAGGCATGTTGCAGTTCTTCGGAGGCTGGGGGCAAATACTGTTAGCTGGTTGTGATGAAGATTGAGGACTGGGATGACAAGAGGCTGACCTGTTATTCCGGACTGCATTGTGGGCAATGTGTTTATGGTAGGAGCACCATTGTGAGTGGAAGTACGCAAGCTACGACGTGGAGGAGTGGGCGGGCCTGGCTGACGTTGCTCCTCTGGCCTGAGGCAGCCACGCTACAACTGCAGCATAAAAGCAGACAACATTGAAGATATGTGTATCATGTACCACTTCCATGAACCACAATCGGCCCAAATAAGGTAGTAAACTTGATCCATTTCTCATGCTTCCTTCTTATCACAAAGCTCCATCAGCCCAGACCAGCATGTTTTTCAACGCCCACTCAGGCGGGACATCTCCCTCATCCACAATCCTCCTCGCACTCTCCCTCGTGCCAAACGCCTCGAAAAACTCCCTCAGCTTAGGAAACGTCTCAACCACCTCCCTCCCATATACGTCGCGGACCTTCTCTCCAGAGCCGAGCGTCATGTCGACGCCGTAGCAATCGCGCGTAAACTCGAGGAACTGGTACAACACGATATCGGCGAGGGTGACATGGCCATCGACGCCCTGGCGAAGAAGCGACATGTCTCTTTCCGCGGCCTGCCACCACTTCTCAATCGTCATGAGTGACCGCCGCACCCAGCGTAGCATTTCCTTGGAGCCGGCCGGGTAGGACATGGTGCCTGCTTTGGTGCCGAAGGTGCGGACGGGGTTCCTGCGAAGGGTGTCAGTCGTTATTCGTGGACGGGAAGGTGGAGGAAAGCAGACTCACCAATCGCCAGTGCACTGTTCGGCCAGACTTAATACCTCGTTGATCTCCACTCGCTGCACCAGTGTGGTACCCGCCAGGGAGCGGAGCGCCGCGTCGCCAAACCCATACACCCTCTTCTCGCACACTTCCTCTAAAAAGTGCATGATAGCCATGGATTGACGAATCTGTAGGCCGGACGCCGAGCCATTTTCCTCTGCTGAAGGTACAACGAGAATAGGCAGACTGCCAGTCGGCCTGGGCGGATACGAGGAGTCCACCGCTTGATCCTCATCCTGTGGAGTGGACACGCGAACGACGGTGACGAGGCTGGAGGGTATGCGCTTCTCGCGCAGGTAGATGATGACGCGGCGAGGAAAGGGCATCCAGGGATAGGCGTAGAGGAGCCAGGGGAAGGCCGGGGTGAAGGGGAGAGACATGATGGGTGCTAGAGTTGTACAAGAGCGTGCCTACCGTGTGTTCATTGTTCCAACGGCAGCAGGTTGTCTGCGGCGTTGCTTGCTTTATAGAGGAGCGTGGACTTCATGCTTGGCCACTTTGGTGAAACATCAAGGTTCCTCCACCTCGGAGCCTTTCACTCGACATATGTAAGCAGCATGAGAACATTTCGGCTGATTCGGGCTAGCAGCGAATGCCTTTTACCTGGTATGGCCGTGTCGAGGAGGAGGAGGATGATAAGTCTCCGGAATTCTTGTTTCTAACGACGGAGGACGGGCGGAAAGTCTCCGAAGTGCATGCAGCGTCTGAACGGAATGATGCCGACATCGCCGCTCCTCGGGACAACGTCACTTCACTTCATCACCTCTCCGCCGATATTCACGAGCAACATCAAGCATTGATCCTGAGAGAGCAAGCAATAAAACAAACCCAAAAGCTCCAGCCAAATCTACGAATCCATCTCGGATATCTACTCGTCAAGACTCGCATGCCTGGCCTCTGATCCTGCAGCCAACCATGGACTTCATCGTCGGCACCTTCAACTACGAAACCCTCTACACCCTGCACTTCTCCCCTCCAACCCGCACCCAGCCGACCGCAAGCCTCAGCATCCTCCGCAGCAGCCCAGCAATAGGCGGCCACTCCTGGCTCACCCTCTCCCCCACAAAAGAATACCTCTACACAACAGCCTGGACCAAGCCCAACCCCTCCATAGCAGCGTACAAACTGCGCGCCTCAGGCCGCGAAATCCAATTCCTCAACGCCAAACCCGTCGCCGCGCTTTCCGGGTACGTGTGCACGAACGGGACCCACCTGTTCAGCGTGGGCGGTCCGTCAGGCGAAGTCTTCCGGCTAGAGAAGGACGGGAGTATAGGCGAGTGCGTGCAGAACCTCGATTTCGTGACCGGGCACGGGGAGAATGTATCCGAGAACCGGAATCGAGATGCGCCAGGCGCGGCGCACGGGTCTTTCGGCGGCTTACGACATGGTGCGCACTCGGTGGACCTCTCGCCTGACGGCCGCAGTTTGTACGTCGCGGACATTGGCCGGAATGCCATCTTCACCTACAGCGTGGGCAAATTCAACTTGCGGGATCTCTACGATCCGCCGCTGAAGCTAGGGACGAAGCACATCTCGCCCAGACCGAACGACGGGCCGCGACACTCCTGGCCGCACCCGAACGGGAAAGTGCTGTACGTGCTGCAAGAGCACACCAGCATGGTGGACGTGTTCGCCATCGCCGAGGACGGCGTGACTCTGGAGCACAAGCAGGGCGTCAAAATTATTCCCGCGGAGAAGGAGGCGAAAGAGTACTGGGCGGATGAAGTCCGGCTCGATCAGAGCGGCGATGCCTCCCGGCCGAAATTCATGTACGCTTCCACGAGGGGCCTGCAGGCTTCGACAAAGGGATACGTCGCCGCATTCTCCCTGGACGAGCACGGCTACTTGATCTCCGAAACCGCAATCCACATCTGGGAAACGCCGACGTCAGGCGGTTTAGCGAATGCCATTGAGCCTGCGCCGCCTATCAAAGGCCAGCGCGAGGATGTGCAGTACTTGGCCATGACGGATAGCGAGGAGGGGTGGGTGTTTATGTTGAGTTTCGACGGCAAGAAGATTGCCGAGGTGGCGAGGGTGAGTTTGGGGAAGACGGAGGAGGGGGAGGTGGTGGGTGCTGCTACTGCTGTTTGGCTGGGGGCTGGAGGGGGCGGGCTTGTGCACGAGGTTAATTCATGAGTTGATAGCAAGGCAGTCTCTCTTCACACTTTGCCGCTATGCTGAATAGCATGACTCAAATCTACAGCTGCTTAGGAATCGATTCCATCCTCTCGCAGCCGTGTTCTCCTTTCGTACTCCCTTAGACAACCATGACTCCCCCACCACTAACCTCCAGCCCCTCCGCACGCCCACCACTCCCATCAAGCACACACATACCCTCCTCCGTCCCAAACACCCTCAGCTTATTCCCATACACACTCCAAAACTCACTACGACGCCCCGGCATCCCGCCCTCAAAACTCTGCTCAACAGCCGCGTCATGATATGGTAGTTTGGCATTTACTGCTGCTGCGATGAAGGGGTCATGCGGGTCTTGGGGAGGGAGGCTGGGATCGCCTTTCCGCTTCCATTTGCCGCCTACTTCGGAGGGGGTGAAGGTGCTGACTTCAGATGGGGTGGAAGAAGCGCCGGCAACTGCGTCGGAGTCGGATTGTGGGGCGTCAGTGTCAGCGATGTGCACCCCGTTGATGCCGGCGGTGATATGCTGCTCTTCTCTTGTGGCTTTGTGGTCGACGTAGTTCCCCTCTCGCGCAAGTTTGGCCGAAAGACGGGTTGCGATCTGCGCGGTGAGAAAGCTGTCGTAGCCCGCCTCATGCAAAGCCTCTGCTTCCGAGTACTTCATGTGCTCGGCGTCGATTTCTAACGTAGGCTTGCGCTCGGCACTGAGCTGAGTGGCGATTTGCTCCAGCGAGCTGACGGGATTGATGTCTCCGCAATTGTGCGTAGACATGTACTTCGTGTCCACAATGTTGGGCCAGATGTGGTGAATTTTCTGCTGGAACTCTTCCACCGAGTTCGGAAGCGGGCCGATGAAGGTTTTGTAAATATATACCAGATCGAGAAAGCAGTTGTGGCCGACGAGCATGCGCGGATTCCCTTTGATGATTCGTTGCGCACGGTTGAAACGCGACTGGAAGTCGTCCATGTCGCAGAACACTGCTTCGCCATTGGCTGGATCTCGAGCACACTCACGCAAGGGCAAGCCGGTGAGTTTGCTGCCATGCAAGGCTTCGATAATCCAGCGAAAGCCCTTTTGCTTGTTGATATGCGCCTCGAGGTCTCGGACTCGCTCTGCGTGGATTCTATCCTCGCGTTGCTGGTCGAAACGCACGATTTGGATGAAGTCGCGTTTGCTAATGGTGACGAGGTCGGGGTACTCGGACCGAACAAGCTGGTGGACGAGGCGCTTTTCGAAGCGGGAGAGTCCTTCGACAACTTGCTCTTCTCCATCGGAGTCGGAGGGATGTTGACTGGCTTTGGTAATGTCGAGGTACTCGGATGACTCCCGGTAGTGTCCCTTCAGCCAGGCGTTGACCTCGCTACGAACATGCTCCATGAAGGCAAGAGCCTCCACTTCCGTCGGTTTGATGTTGATGTCGGAGATGGCGGTCCTATCTTGACGCTGTTGGAACTTCTCGCGTGCTTGCTTGCTCTCTTCACGAGAGAGGTAGGGAACGCCCCATTTGAAAGGAGCGCTGAAGTCAAAGCCAACCTTCAGCAGGAAGTCCACTGCGCCAGACTGAAACGAGAAGATGCGTTCGACGTCGATGCCGCGCTCCTCAATGGTCGGACTGAGCTCGATGTTGTAGGGTTTGAGAATATACTTTTGGAGCTCGACGTCTTGCTCAACGCAGGTGAGCCCGATCTGAAGAATCTGATATCGCTCGGCCGCTTCCTTGGTCTCTGAGTACCGATCCTGCAAAGATGGTTTTCCCTTGGCATAGCTCGTGTGATACTTGGTCGGAACCCCGCTCAGTTCGAGGTCGAAGGCGACGAAGTGTGAGTGAGAGATGTCCGTCAACAGGTCGAGAATGAGTGGGTAGAAGGAGACTTTGTCGATTTCCATGTTGACGGGTCCGGCTGGCAATCGAAACTGAATACCGTATATGAGGCCTAGTGGAATTGTTCGATGAGCGCTCGAGGAGTTGATTGCTCAGCGAGATGAGTGAGTAATTGGTGAAGGGTTGTGTTTGAGTGATGAGCAAGGGAAAGAAGACTCCACCTGCCGGGCTCACTCGAGGAGAAGGACGAATGTAAAGAACAAAGAAGGGAGAAACCCGCTCTTCCGTGATGGAAAGCAGAAAGGTCTGCTGAAATCACAACCTGCACAGCAGATGATGGCGGAAGAAGTGAGGAGCAAACACAATCACGGCGGCGTTGTACTTGCCTCACTCATGATGCAGCTCAAGAGGTGCTTGCCTCGTCTGATATCTGAATTGTCAACTAACTGGATCAGCATGTGCAGGGAGAAGGTAGCGTGTGAGGGCAGATGATGGTTGACATCAAGTGGCTGAAGAGTCAAAGCCTTGAACGATTCATGATGTCCACCACTTTATTACGTCAGCAACACGTCGCGCCGCGCGCACATCCACTGGTCCGTGCTGAACCTCGGCGTGCACCAACCCCGTCCCATCCCACACCTCCATGACGATCACCCGCACCTTGCCCACCGATCTCCCTCTCTCTCGACACTCCGTCGTCCGCCGCAATGCCTTCCACAGACACTGCCTCGTACCAAGACGGCGCCGACTCCCAACACTACCTCTCCAGCTCCCTGTCCAGCCTCTCGCGCTCCAAAACCACCAGCTCCTTCATCGTCCGCACCTACAAGCAAGCCACCCAACTCTACCTCACCCGCCGCTTCAAAGAGGCCCTAGACACCCTTGAGCCTATCATCAGCCCGCAACCTGCTTCGGAAAACGGACACTCCAACGGCCACCGCAGCAATGGCTACTCCTCCGATCTGGCGCACAGCGCAGCGGGACCGGCGCCCGTCGCGCAAGCATCGCGCAGCACCAGGACCAAAGTCTGGGTCTTCTACCTGAGCCTCCTCAACTCCATCATCACCTTGGGCAGCGAAGAAGGGCGCGTCATCTTCGGCGGGGCGAAGTGGAAGGAAATCACGGCAAAGGTGCAGAGCGGCTCGGTGTGGGACGAGGTGGTCCAGCGCGGATACGGCGGGCAAGATGGAGACGTCGATGCAGATGTCGTCGTCAACCTTGCCACTCTCCTGTCGGGACACATGCAAGACCAGACGTTTAACCAGCAGCGACTAGAAACGTATCTGGCTACCTCTGATGCAGGGCCAGGCGGACACCTATCGTGGTCGCAAGACGGGATGAGCACGCCCATGTCTAATAGCTCATCGTCGCCAAAGACACTGGCCACGCGCTTGAAGATCCTCGAGATTTACACGCTACATGTATTACCTGCGAATGGAGAGTGGGAGTACTCGCGCTCATTCATCGACATGAGCGACATGCTGGACGAGGAGCGGAAAGAGGCGTTTCTGAACGCGCTGCAGAATCTCAAAGCAGAGAAGGACGGGCTGTCAGAGCGGCAGCGAGAATTGGAAGAGCAGCGAGAGCAGGAAATGGAGCAGCAGCGAAGAGAAGAGGAGGAAGAGCGCAGGAGAGCAGTGGCGGAAGAAGAAGCGCGGAAGCAAGAAGAGCAACGCCGACACGCGGAAGCGGAGAAGCAAAAGGCCACGAGAACAGTCAACGGCTCGGCAAGCAGCCAGAAACCGGTTGCTAAACCGTTGCCCACTCCGGCACCTTCAGCACCTTCATCCCGTCCCTCCTCAAAGGCGCAACGAAAACAGCCTGCTGCCCCATCACCCCCACCAACCTTCTACCGCCGCGCCTCATCTCTTCTCCTCAATTTCCAACATCTCGTCGTCAAGGCCGGCCAAGGCATGAACACCATGGCCATCCTGCGCTTACTGATGTTCATCGCCGCTTTTTTGCTCCTCATTGCCAGGCGTGATTTGCGCATGAGGATCCGAAGGGGAATGGAGGATGGATGGGTGAAGATCAAGCAGACTGTGGGCATGGGTGTGAAGTAAGCTGCTCTTCCTGATCTCATCTCGCGATAGTACGCTGTGGACTAATCCGCGCTTTCTCCAGGGTATCCTATATCTGACCGACTTTCTGACTGTTGGCACGAGGCGCCATTTGAACGAGACATCTACGATCTGGATAGTGGAACTCCGGCGCGCGCATAGGATGATCATAGCACGACTTCTTGCGATCATGACCGACATAGTGGCCGCTTCATTCAGCCACACCTGTATGGACAGCAGTCACCATTCCCCTCTCATCTCGCCATAAACTGCACAAACTCCCTACCCACCTCCGACCCCCTAAACCCACTCAAATCCCTCCCCCACCCATCCACAACCTCCCCCTCCTCATCCCCACTCCAAACCCCACCCTCCACCTCCCCTTTCTCATCCCCCCACTCCTCCTCATCCGAAGCACCCTTCCCACGAAACCCATAAACATTCCCATCAAACTCATCCTCCGAATCGACTTCTTGCTCGGGGTAATCAGCGCCATAGAAACCCTCTGCATTCTCGTCTTCTTCGCCTTCTACCTCTCCGTCCCACGCTTTGTCGCTCCCGGTAGGGGAAGAAGGGGAGTGGTAGAAGGTTTGCCAGAGTGCTTCTTCCTCCTCGGTGTTGACGACAAGGTAGCCAATGGCGTTGCCTGATCCGTTGGTGGGGGTGGTGGCTGAGTGAGGAGTAGATTTCGGAGCGAGGATGTAAGTGTCGTAGACATAGTCCGTGTCGTTCTCCATCTGCACGTCGTGCTCCTCCGTCGTGGCACCGAGTTCGGCGTTGGCAGCTACCCGTGCGTTATGCAGTTGCCGACTCCGCTCACCGGACATCCGCGGCGGTGCAACACGCTGCTGCACACCTGTAGAGCTCTGCAAGTTCCGCGCAACATCTCCATTCGGAAGTATGCCCTTCGCCATCTCCTCGCGCTCCACCTCCTCCAAAGCAGTCTGATGCATGTAATCCGCCAACTCCTGGATTCGCCGCCTCTCGCCCACGCTTTCTGGCCCACGCGGGCTAGAGAGATGGCTCGACGAGGAGCGAAGGGTTGCGTTTCGACCAGGACGTTTGAAAGACTCTATGGCCGCATTGATCCCCCCATCAGATCGAGACAGTAGTGTTCCCTGTCCAACATCTCCATCCCCCCTCTTCACCTTCTTCTCAACAACCGTAGCAACACCCCCATCAGTCCCCCTCCTCTTCCTTCCAGCAAGTTGGAAAACCCTCCTCGTCGACTCCCCTCCATTAACCATTCGAGCCTCTCGCGATGGCGCAGGAGCACCAGCAGCAGACGGAATTTCAACAGGCTGTTCCTCCCTCGCCGTCACCGGCACAGCATCAGCTTTCCGAACATAATGCAAATTCGTCGCGGCGCGTTTATTCCCGCGCGCCTGCTGCTGGACGATGAGGATGTCGGGCGCATCGTCGGTGCGTTTGCGCTTGAGGCGCACGAGGGTCGGTTCCGACATGGTGGGTTGGGCGTGTGATGTAAGGATGTAATAAGTGGGAGGGTTGGAAGTTGAAGTTAGAGGTGCAGAAGAGGAAGGTACGCTAGTCCCGCGCTTTCACGTGCGTGCAAGTCTGGGAAGAATTGCTCTGCGAACAAAGACGAATGGCGTCGGGTTTCTTTCAATGCATGTATATTTGGCGACGGTTCGTACTGGAATGACAAGGAAAACTTCGGCCAACTCATGAATGAAGCAGGTAGGTAGCTCTCATACTCGACCACCGTCTGCCCTCCCTGTCATATCTCCGCTAAGCTCACGCAACACACAAAACAATGCCATGCCACCCCATTCCCCCGACCCTCGTGCTTCCCCAGGCCGCCGTCGTCTAACCCGATACTGTAATACCGTGAACCCGCCCTCAGGTGCGCATCAAAGAAAGAAAGCCTCCCTGCGCCTCGTAACGCCATGCCATGCAGCATATGCTCCCCGTAATCTCTCATTCACAATGCAATGAATGCAAGCGCATCTCCCAACCCTCTCCGCATCCCGTCGCTCAGGTCTGCTCACCCTCCTCCCCCTCCTCAGCAGGCAGGTAACTTGAAGGCGGTAAATCCGGATAGACATTGACCACCGGCGGACTGCCCTCCTCGTCGTCCAGGAAGCCGCCACCTGCATCCCCTACACTCCCGGCATCAGGCAAGTACATAGGCTCGGGGGAGTAATCCGGGAGCTCGGTATCGCTGCTCGAGGTAGGAGTGGGGCGATTGCGGCTGGAGAAGTTGGAGAAGGAGTCGTGGTCGTGGTCCTGCGAGTGGAGGGCCGGTGCGTCGTCCATGGTGGCTGTCGTGCTGTCTGCATCGCTGTCGACTTCGGTCATCAATCTTCCGCCGCCCACAAGGCCATGAGATGGAGAAGAGTCATCATCCCCAAGCCCAGTAAAACTCCACTCCGCGCCACGATTCCCAAACTGCCTAGGTCCATACACCACCCTCTCCTCCTCCTCGTCATCGTCGTCATCAAGAAGGTGTCGATTCGTCCTCCTCGCCCTCAGAGTGCTGCTGGCTGGCGCTCCCTGCTGAGCTCCAGCTAAACCACCTTCGCCCCCCATTCCGCGGTTGCGAAGGCTCCCGACTCCGGCTCCGGCTGCGCTCGACGACCCAGGGAATGTAGAGCCATTTGGACCGCCGAGCCGGCCTTCCCCCGAGTCGGATTCGTCGCCGGTGGCACTGGCGTCGGCGCCGTTGGTGCTGTTATCGGGTTGGTGCTGGGAGGAGATGGAGGGGTTGCGGGCTTCGTAGACGAGTTCCTGGAGCATCGGGCCGCCGAGGGGTTGGTCGGAGCGGCGGCGGTAGAAGAGGAGGTACGCAGCAGCGGACTTCTTATGATCCGTGAGTTTGTTACAGTGCGCGTCTGTTTGAACACATGGTCAGCCATACCATTCCCACACGTTGCACGTCGTGGAGCACAACTCACCATTATAGTCATACCACTGCCCGTCGTAGAAGTTCTTCGCGACGGCAGTGTAATGGCCACCCCCCAGCCCACCATAATGATTGTCGACCGCAAACAAATCGTACACATACTCCTTGCCATCTTCCTTCAGCCCGACACGCTGCGTCATATCCAGCCCCTCGATAGGATAGTCGACAAGAACATCAATCTTGTCACGGAAGCTGCGATTCCCGCCAAAGCGCTTGAGATGCACAACGAGGATGTCGGGGATGGTCCAGATTTCCAGCGTCTTGGTCGCGCGCCGCAGTTCCTTGCATCGATTGCAGTACCACGCATTGTCTTCGGACAGCACCTCGCGCTTGCCCGTTTCGACGAAGCAGTCTTCGAGCGTGATGCCATGCTTCTTACGCGACTCCCGCCGATATTTCCGCTCCTCGACTTGCGCGTCGGGATAATCAGGCAGATCCTTGCCTTCGGGGGACGAAACGAAATGCCCGCGGTTGTCGTCGGCGTCTTCGACTTGTCCACCAAACAGCGCACTGACTGCTTCCGGGTACCAGTCCAGAACAATTCCCTCGCCCAGTTTGATGAAGTAGGAATTACTTTCATTTCGATCAGCGGTCTTGCCCACGAGACTCCTGCCCCCACTCGACTGGAAAGACGAGTAAGACGCATTGCTATCGTTGGCACGGTGCTGGCCTCGCTGTTGCTGACCCTTCTTGGAGTAAGTCTTGGGCTTTCCCTTCCGCTTGCCATGCTTATTCTGCTTCCGTCGACCTTTGCGCGATCCGGTGTAGTCAAGCGGGTTCGAAGGCAGGCTGTCTTCGTCGTCGCTCACATCAAGCGTGGAGCGAAGAGCATCATCACCACCAATCACGAGATCCGGCTTGTCCATTTCGTCTTCGTCGCTCTCTTCTGATGCAGCGCCGTTGGCTTGCGTACCCGACCCAGTGCTAGTGGTGGACCCTTCGCCAGACGAGGACGACTGCACAGACGATCTGCGCACCGGAGGCTTCACGCGATCCTGCATGATGCGCTCCGACTTGTCCTTGACGCAATTCATGCCGGAGCAATGCATGCCTTCTGCACTCTGGGCGTAGTTGAGAACGAACAAGCTGTTGCGCAGATCCGAGGGAATGGGGTAGTTGGGTGACCAGTAGTCGGATGGCACAGGACGGTCATCTTCATTGTGCTTGTGCGCTGGGTCCTCTCTCAGGAGTTGTTTCGAAGGTGAGGAGGCCGCCGATTTGCTAAGCGACACCTCCACATACTCCTCCTCCGAAGAAGTCGACCGCTCACTGACATGTGCAGTCTCTTCCGCGACAGAAGCCTCGTCCTTCATCTCCACATTCGAAGCGGACTCATCCGTCGACTCATCAGCTTCTCCACCCATCTCAGTCAAGAGTCGACGACTCGTCAATCGCGAGACAGCATAGAGGACTTTCTTCAAGATTGCGTCGTAGTTCTGCGCCTCTTCACGCGTGACCACAATGAACATAGGATGTAGAATCCAGTCCCAGCCAAACCCACTCCGAGTTTTCTGCCGCGAGAGCACCGGAACGACGAACTGGTCGGCTTTCGGATCATCCATATCGGGCAGCGGATCCGCCTTCGGAAACGAGGAGTAGAACATCTTCCTCTCCGACGGCGACGGGAAATTGGTAGGCGGGGCACTCAGCTCGAAGGCGAAAATGTAGTCGCTGGGCTGGATACCCATCTCGCCGAGCGTGCTGGTGTTTTCAAAGACTTTGTACACCTTGTGGCTGTACACTTCCACCATCCACAGCCGGTCGGCTTGGACGCCATGGTGCTTGGATGCGATGTACTCCTTGAGCATTTTGATGGTAGAGTTCTTGTCGATATCAATCGAATGATTGACAGGTCGGCCCAGGTACGGGACGAAGGTGACATTATGTTGGAAAGTGCTCTCGATCGGCAGCTGCACAGTCAACAGTGAATACGGATCGAACGTGATGCTGACCTTGTCGCAGACGGGACACTCCATGGTGTTTTTGTAGAAGCCGCTGAAGAGGTCCATCGCGACGGAATCGTTGCGCGCCTTGTGGTTGGAGCGATAGATTTCGCCCAGCTTGATGATGGCTTCCGGATCGTGCACCGTCTTGTCGTCCGAGTCAGGGTTCTCATTGTATGGCTTCTTCTGAATGCGGTTCAGATCCTCGTGCAGCGCATCGACCAAGAAGCTGAGAAACTCCTGCGAATCCTGCTGCCCGTACCCTGAAAACATCGGCTGGATGTTGCCGAGTGCTTTCTTAAACGCATTCGGCGAGATCGTTGTGGTGATGTTCTCGGCGTAGATCGAATTCAACAACTCTGCATACCGCTTCGCCATGACACCGTTGTGACCCAGAGGGTTGTTGGTGTTGATCTCGGACTTGTACTTGCCCGACAAGAAGTAGATGGCCAGCTCCTCCACACTACGTATGCACTGGAGTGCGGAGTTCATGTAGCACGTGTTGCCCAGGTTGTTGAGCCCGACCGTGCCCTGAGTGCGCCCATCGCGGCGTTGGCGACCTCTAGTCATCATGCCGCCCCCAGTGGGCGCAGGACTGGTCCGCCCAGAGGGGTTGGCCGAGCCAGGCACCGATCCGAGCATGCGACTGGCGATCGGAAGCCTTCCGCCCTCCTTCTTGCGATCAGATGCGAACTCGCCACCAGCCGGGCCCCCAATCATCTCTTCCAGGGCGATGATCGTGTCATGGAACAGGCTATACACCTGCATGGTGCTTTTGCCGTTGTAGTTGCTGTCGTTGGTGGCATCTTTCGCGTCAATGTGCTCCATGTCCTTGCCCAGTTCCATGGCGTTGAAGGTCTCCAGGTCCAGGATCAGCTTCGACTTCGGTGCGCGAGCGGCTCTGGGAGATCCGCTACGGGACAGAGGCGGCGACAGGACTCCGTTTCGCTGACTTGTCGGCCCGACAACAGTGACCTGTGATGCGTCGAGTAGCCGGAAGATCCTGACCTTGTGATCCCGCGGAATACCAGCAGCCTCTTTACTCCGTTTCAGGAAGTCATTGAAGCGTTCCGACTGTGACGACACCAGCTGAACAGCATCTTCAGGAGACAGCTGTCCACGAGACCGACGCTCTTCCTTTAAGCGCAGCTCGGCATACGATGTCTTCTTCGACGCTGGAGGAGGGTCCTCGGTCTCTGGCCGTAGTTGAGGAATCTTTCGCACGGTAATGACGGGCGGATACAGCTCATACTGCATGTTCTGCTGAGTCGCTTCTTCGCCGGCAGTGTTGTGCACAAAGCGACAAATTGGCTTCTGGCCTTGCACATTGCCATACCAACCGACAATCAAGCCGTACGCCTTCTCTGGGAGCACTTGAAAATCGTCGCCAATGGTCAAGCCAGGTTTGAGTGGGATGAAATGTTTGCCTTCGGGCCCCTTGAGAACCGGGTCCTCCCAGGCGCCATCGGGCACGATGTCCGCGCAGTCGACCGGGCCGATGTCACCTTGTTGTGCTTCTTTAGAGAAGGTGGAGTCTTGCGTGCGCGCTGTGGACCGGGACATGACACGACCCAGCCATTTCATCGAGACGGCGTATCCAACGGTTCCCTCATCCAGCTGTTGATTCTGTACGAGCTTCATCACGGTTTCCACCTGCTCGTCGATCGTGGGCAAGCCAGCGTTATTGCTTTCCGTCATGTTGGTGCCTCCGTTCGTAGTAGACGTATCCATCACGGTCGTATCCTCCACACTCTCCCTCACACTCTCCTGCGTATCCATAGCATCGTGCCCTCTCGGCATCTGCTCGCCTTCCATATCCGCCGCGCTCCTCTTGGCAGGCGAGGCGCTTCTAACACCTGCAGTACGACCAGACTTCACGCCCTGTCTCTGTTCCGTAGTATCGTTGTTGGTGCCGGTAAAATTGCCATCCGACATTTCCGCACTACCTTCTCCCCCATCAATAGTAATTTGCTCAAACGCTCCGCTCGGACTGGAAGCCTCCAAACTCTCCCTTCTGGCCAATTGCACCTCTTCGTGGAGGTGGGGTGGGAGGAAACGCGGCGGGCTCGTGTTGCGAGTCGTGTGGCTGCTAGCGGGGGACGGGACGGGGGAGTCGGAAGAGGTGGTGGTGGTAGTAGTAGATTGCGGCTGGAGCGTGGGCGACGGCAGAGGCGAAGAATCAGCAATGCTGTCTAAGGAGGGATGTTTGCTGTGTTGTTGGTGTTGGTGTTGGGAATGCTGGTGATGCTGCTGGCCGCCGGCGCTATCGATGCTCGCAAAAGGCGAAAGCTTCCGCTTCTTCTGCGAAGAAGCCGTGACGAGGATGCCACGAACGAGCTCTGCCTGTGGCGCGGCAGAGCCCTGCGGTGGGAGTAGTGGTGGGTGGGCGTGGTGGGGGTTGCACGTCCGCGCAGCCGCGGCGGCCGTTGACTTTTGTGTCGCGAACCTTCCGTCTGCCGGGTGGCGGATTTGTCAGGCGGGCGTTTGCGTTGCCTGATTGGGAAGGAACGACAGGGATGGGTATGGAGGGTGGAGGAGAAGAGAAGGAGGGCGGCGGTGCGAAGAGAGTGGTGCAGCACTGTGAAACACTGAAGAAGCTCCCGTTTGCATGCGCCGCTTCCGACGTGACGTGAGTTTGTCCGTGCCTGAAGCTGGTCTTGGCACGTCAAGCTTTCGTCAATGGCGTCGCTGGAGCCTCATCATTGCCTGAGGCAAACCAAACCACACCTCACGTTACAGCAACACACGAACATCGATTCAGTGAATGCACAAACCTGACAGAAGTGAATCATTGAACAATCAATGAAGTGACGGCATCAATTTCAGCCGGCGTGCAACACACGCAAATACGTAATCGCAATGCAAGCGATTGCCTCGCGCACTCAATAGAAGAGGGTAGCATCTTCTGCGCATGCCTCTGTAGAAAGGTCTTATTCGGTGAACCTGTGATCTCCCATGATTCACAATCCACTCATGCCACTAAGAGTCACGTGGATTCCACTTGCCACTCCCTCCACCAGAGTTCAGCCACGAGAACGCAGAACCCCCTCCAATCGGATTCGCCTTCACCTTAGGTTGAGGCGCAGGCGTGGCAGGTCCAGGAGCAGGTGCAGTTGCAGGCGTAGAGGCAGAAGCTGTCTCCTTCTCCTCCTCTTTCTTGCCATCCGGCCCCTGGCCCTTAGTCTCACCTCTCCGCCTCCCGTCATCGAAGAACCGACTGCGAGAGTCCGGAGTCGTGTAGACCGGAGTAGAAGGCGAAGGAGCGGCGCCATGAGCAGTACCACCAGTACTACCAGCAACCCCAGAGGCAGCGGAAGTGGAGAAAGCCCGGCTCGCAACCTTGGGCTTCAGCACACGAATCCCCGTGTCTTTGCGCTGGTATGACGTCTCGCGGTTCCGGCTAGCACTCGCCCAATCCATGCCTGCGGGCTGAGAAGAAACGGCGGCGGCGGCTGTAGTAGCAGGCGCTGTTGGTACTGGTGCAGCCGCAACGGGAGGAGGAGTACCCGAAGTATGGGTTGGGAGATTAGAGCTACTTCCCTCGCGACGCCAATTGCTCCAGATGGCAGGACTACTGCCCGAGCGGACAGGAGTGGAAGTTTGAGACGTCACTTCGGTGGTGGACGGCTGATCGTGCGCTTCGGGGCGCGAACTTGACAAAAGACTGAGGGGTGGACGTGATGTGGTGGCCGATTGACGACTATCTGGGCGGCGAGTGGCGTCACTGTCCGAAGCACTGATGGACGCGCCGGCTTTCGTCGACGGTTCCACGGCGGAGGTCTCCAGAGCGAGCAGTCCAGGCGGGCGATATTTCCCAGGCGGCGGACTAGCAGTTGTGGAGGAGGCGGAAGCGGCAGAGCTACCAAGGCCGATGCCATTAACGTAAGCCTCGTCTTTCACGACCGCTGCAGCTCCTGCGCAGGCTGGCACTGCTGCTCCTTCAGTCTTCTCTGAGATGAGCAATGGCGGCGCGCCGCTGCTGGTGAAGAGCTTCTTGAACGCCGATTCGCTCTCCGGGCGCACGAGCGGCATGCTCAGTTTGCGGCTGTAGTCGTCGAAGAGCGTCATGCTGTCGATGGAGAACAAGATGTCCGCGCCGTGTGAGCGTAGAACGTCGCTCCCAAGGAAGATCTCGATGGATTTGTCGTCATCGATTCCGAGGTCGACAACGTGGAAGTCCACCCTCATGGACGGCAGGCGCGGTGCAGGGGTGAATGGCCGGTTCGAAGGCAGGACCACAGCTTCGGGGAAGTACACGCCCAACCCGACCATCTTGACGCCCTCCTCATTCGTGGTAATGCAGGTCTCGAACCCCAGTTTGCGAATCAAGCGCAGGTTGAGAAGCGACTTGTGCGACGCGGTACACACCGCCGCATAGAGGAGGGAGTCGTGCTTGAAGTTTGTATTCATCCAGCAGCGAATGATGGCAGGCGTACATCCAAGGAGCAGAAGCCCTGGGGCAACAGCAAAGGTGTCGGGAGATTGACGACTCGGGTCTCTGACACCATACGGATGTTCGAGGACCAAGCTGCTAGCCCGACCCGAGGCCGCGGAGCGAATGGAGTGTTGCGAGCTTGCGCGCCCTTCTGACTTGTGGGAGAATGAGCGCTCGGTGAGCTGGAGGCCGCCCAGGCCACTGCTGCTTGTGCGCGACATGTACTCTGAGGAAGGCCTTGTGGAATGCGAGAAGTGGTTCTGGTTGGCAGTCTCGTCGAAGCGGACGCTGTTAGCTCTCGAAGCTGCTCCTAATCCTCTCCTGGGCTCGTCGTCGGCGTCGAGGTGCAGACTGGACATCAGCGTGTTGGAATCGTCGTCGAAGCCTCTGAAATGGTCGGAGGAAGGCTGCTGGATGGGTGCTGGGGAAGATGGTCAGTCTCTAAAGAATGGTGGAACACACCCAAGTGAACTCTCGCACTCACCTTGCTGTGGCGTGCCACTCAAGATGCCCGGGAAAGGCGAGCTCGGTCCCCACACGTTCTTCACACGCGTCTCATCATCATGCCTCCTCTCCAGCCTGGACAAGCGCTCCGAATGCTCGGCCTGCACTTGTTGGATCCTGGCCACGTCGGACTCAAACTGCCACGAGTCGGGATCGGTGTTGAAGGGGGTGAAGGACTGGCTCTGGGGGTCCATGGTTTAGCGACAGCATTCGTGGACGATGCAGATCCGGCCCGAGGCCGCAGTCAGTTCACGGCAAAGGTTGTCTTCTCCGACTGGGTAGGGTGTGGTATCCAATCACGCCTCCCCCTCTCTTCTCTCCTCCTCCACTGAGACACGCGCTCCGATGAGCGCCTGGTGCGACTGCTCGTTGTCTGCTATGCCACTTTGAGTGTGAGCGTTGATGGAGATGGCTCTGGTGATGCGATGCCGCAGAGGAACGCGCGATTGTAAGCTTGCTTGAGGGCAGCGGGTGGTGGAGCAAAGCGGGAATGCAGCGTGCTCTGCCGATTATTCGGTTCGAAACGGGCGGAGAGGCGTATGGAAGCCGTTCGCGATGCGTCAACGATGGATGGTGTCGAAGGTGGCGTTGAGCAAACAGGCTCAGCAGCTGGAATGATGGAAGTGGTGGGGCGTCGATCGATCAAAAGCACAACCGCCGTGAACCAGCAGATGCTAGTCGATGCGAGGCGGGGAATGCAGAGCAGGGTGGTGCTGCAGAGACAGCAGTTGCATCTGTTGGAGATGGACCGCCCACTGATTGCAGGGTGAGAGAAGCTGCAAGACTTGAGGGATGGAAGTGGAAGTGGGAGGAATGAATGAAGTCAGTCGGTCTCGGTTGCGAATGATTGATGGCTGCCCGCAATCTATTTCCATCCTAGCGTGGCACTTCTTAAAGTGTGGGCCACACGCGCCACGGGATGCGGATGTGGATGCGGATGCGGATGCAGGAATGGAGATGCACATCATGCACTGAGGCCCATGCTGACATTCAAAGTACTCCACATCTCTGCTCGCATTACAACATCTCCACTGTCCCTCTCGACTGCCACTTTGACGCGTGATACCCTCCGTTACCACCATGACTGCTCCTCCTCAGGATACGATACGCATATTCCATGCCCCTCACAGATACTGCATGCTGCAGATGCCCGCTGCAATAACCAGAAGACCCACAGCAACGGCGCTGCTCGAGTCCGAATCAGTATGACATTCATCAGAGGTCAGGTCAATCAACTCACATCGCGTTTCCCTTCCCCCCCATCCTCTCGAGCAACACCTCCGCCAAACCCTTGCGTTGCTCCACAACTTCGATCACAACGTGCTCCTCAATCTCAATCTTCTCCACCATGTCCACCTCAACCTTGGGCGTGAAGTCCGCGTCTTCCGGCTCCTGCAGTCTCAGAGGGTCCAGCTCTTGTCCTGCCTCTTGCTCCTTCTCATACTCTTCCTCCTCCGCCTCTCGTATCTTCTCCAGCACTTCTTCCGCCGTCGTCGCTCGAACACGCGTCGCGGGCGAGATTGGCGATTCGCAGATGACTTGCGAAGTGGGCGAGCCGAAGAGGTGTTCCTCCGAGAATTGGTCTTCGGGAAGTCGGTGACGCGTTTCAAGAATTTGGTCGATGATACCTGCGTGATGGACGGGGAACTTCTCCAGGTGCAGGTCGTGGTGAGTTGCTTCTTGTGGAATTGCAGAATTGTTGACAGCCGTGGACGTGTTTTTGGTGGGGATCACGATGGGCGGGACGCCGTGGGGCTTCATCATGGTCTCGTGACGGAAAAGCGGTGCAGCGTCTGCCTCCTCGGACGTCTTCGATGAAGCTCTTGCCTTTCCTTCATCCTCCCCGTCATCGTCTTCCGATGATGAGCTCGAATCACTGTCATCATCCTCCGAATCCGAAGTCGACTCGTCGGGAGCAAGCGGTTTGAAAGTCTCATGACTGAGCAGAGGTCCAGGATGTGGGTCGCCGAGATCTCCATCATCGTCCTCGAGTGGATTGCTTGCCTCGGTCTCTGGTGTCTGCTGAGCCATGGCGCCTTCCAAAGGTCGAAACGTCTCATGCTTCAGCAGAGGCGCCAGCTCAGGCGAGTCATGACGCGTGGAGGCCGGCGCAGTGGTGGAAGTCGCCTCCGGTTTCGCCACCGATGCGGTTCCAGGCTTCTGCACATCATGTGTCGAAGAAGTAAGAGCAATGACAGGCGGTAGAACTTGCTGGGGTAACGGAACCACCTCGGGGGCTTTTGGAGCGTTCGTAGGCGGGACAACATCAGGAGCCTTGGGCACCCCGTTTCCCACGATCTGCCCCTTGGTCGACCCAGCAGCTGTCTCCACCTTCGACACAAGCATCCCCTCCGCCTTGACAATCAACAAATTATTCTTATTCCCACACCCATCATCAACCATCGGCCTCCCCTCATCGCAAACCCACCAATCCCCCTCCCCAAGGCGGAATTTGTACTGGTACTCGCCCTCCTCGACGCAAAAGGTCTTGGAAAACACATACCCTCCGCCAGAAGTGTAAGCAGGGTCGCTTTTCGTCGATGCGGGAGGACAAGGAGCGGGAGCCAGGTCGCGGTGCATCTCGATCGCTTCCCACGGTGGCTCACTGAGACTGGTGCAGATGTAGACGGGCGGCTGCAGACCCGGGGCCGAGTACTCGACCGTGACGTTCTGCTTCATCGTTTGTTGCGGGCCTGGGGTGGCTGCGGAGGGCTGCTTGGGAGGTCCGATCCAGGAAGGGCGAAGACGAGGTGGGGCCGCCGGACGCGTACTAGTAGCCGTACTGAGTGTAGGCGTCGTCGGAGGCGGAGAAGCAGGAGGCGTATCAAGAATCGTATCAATCGACTTGGCAAGCGAAGGCACGCGACGAGTAGCAGCGGGGGGCAGAGACTGCGGCCTCGACTGCTGTTGCTGCTGCGAAGACATGGCGGTATTAGCTGACGTGTCCCCTGCTGCTGCGGAGATGGAGCGGTAGGCCGTGGCTATCGTCGGTTGGCTGCGAGTTTCGAAGTTGGCTCGCAGGTCGCGGAAGCTGTTGGTGTAGTTTGGCGGTGAAGGCCGGGACATGTGAGGTGAATGTGCAGTCCGCGCGGTGAGTGCGGGCGGGGGTATTCAACTCGGTAGGATGTTTTTTTCAACTGTGACAGGTGTGATGTGTGATGTGTGTAGGTAGGTGACGCGGTGGTGCAGGGCAGCGTGAAAAGGGAGTCGCTTACCTGTGAAGTTCATCAAGTGTGAGACTTGAACGGTGTGGGAAATTGGTGTTTGGCGAAGTTGCAATTCGTCGTGGCGAGGAAGGCGCGTCTTGTTGACGGGTTTTGGTTGAGGAGTTGTGTTGCGGAAGGAACGAATGACGCTGAGGAGCACAACGGCCAAGTTGGCTGCACGTCCAGGGTGCACAGCAGTGAGCAACATTGACACAAAGGAGATGATGAGCTCTGTACGGGGTATTTACTCGACGGACACGAATTTATCATCGCCAACTCCGCAGCACCGCGCTCAGACAAAACGCAAGCACACATGCTCTCCTCCGCTCAACCATCAGTGATACACCCATGACTAGCATCACTCACAATCTTCGCATACTTGTACAGCGTGCCCTTCTGGTACTTCAACGGTGGCGCCTGGAACTCCTTCTTCCTCCGCTCCAGCTCCTCAGGACTCTGATCTATGATATCAATCGCGCGCTTCTCCGCATCAATCGTTATTGTGTCTCCATCGCGCACTAGGCCAATAGGTCCGCCCTGCTGCGCTTCGGGCGTAACGTGTCCAATCAAGAAGCCGTGCGAGCCGCCCGAGAAGCGACCGTCGGTGATTAGGGCAAGATCGTTCCCCAGTCCGTAGCCCATGATGGCGGAGGAGGGTTTGAGCATCTCCGGCATGCCGGGTCCACCTTTCGGTCCTTCATAACGAATGATGACGACCACCTTCTCGCCCTTTTTGAACGTCTTCGCTTCCAGCGCGGCAATGAAGTCGTCTTCTGCGTCAAAGCAGCGCGCTTTGCCGGTGAAGACTGTGCCTTCTTTGCCGGTGATTTTGCCTACGCTGCCGCCTGGGGCGAGCGAGCCGCGGAGGATCTGGATGTGGCCGGTGCTCTTGATGGGGTTGGACAGAGGGCGAATGATGTCTTGGTCGGCGGGGAAGTCGGGCGCCTTCTCCACGTTTTCGGCTAATGTGCGGCCGGTGACGGTGATGCGGCTGCCGTCGATGAGGCCTTCTTTGAGGAGGAGTTTGATGAGGGAAGGTGTGCCGCCAATGTTGTAGAGGTCTTCCATCACGTACTTGCCGGATGGTTTCAAGTCTGCGAGGAAGGGGGTGCGGTCGGAGACGGATTGGAAGTCGTCGATGCTGAGTTGCACGCCGACGCTGTGTGCAATGGCGAGGAGGTGAAGGACGGCGTTGGTGCTGCCGCCTGTGATGTTGACCAGCACCATCGCGTCTTCCAGTGCCCTTCGAGTGATAATGTCCGACGGTCTGATGTCCTCCTTGAGGAGATTGCGGATGGCAGCGCCAGCGGAGAGACATTCCTGTTCCTTTGCTTTGCTCACGGCAGGGTTCGAGGAAGAGCCGGGTAATGTCATGCCAATTACCTCAATCACCGACGCCATGGTGTTGGCGGTGTACATGCCGCCGCATGCTCCGGCACCCGGGCAAGCATGGCGATTGATGTCGAAGCGCTCCTCCTCGTCAATCTCGCCGGCAATGTACTGTCCATAAGATTGGAAAGCAGACACAATGTCCAGCTTGCTGTTCCGAGGCTTCGATCCGCAGCCGGGTGCAATCGTACCTCCATAGACCATGATGCTCGGCCGGTTCGCCCTTCCCATGGCCATAATCACCCCCGGCATATTCTTGTCGCAACCCGGCAGACTGATATTGGCATCATACCACTGCCCACCCATGACCGTTTCAATGCTATCCGCAATCAAATCCCGACTCTGCAAGCTGTACCGCATCCCCTTCGTGCCCATGGAAATACCATCACTGACACCAATGGTGTTGAACTGCATAGGCAAGAGTCCCGCCTTCTGCACACCCTCTTTCACCTTGTGGCTCAAGTCCATCAAGTGCATGTTGCACGGGTTGCCGCTGTACCAGACGGACGAAATGCCGACTTGCGCTTTCGACATGTCGGCTTCGGTGAGGCCGGTGGCGTAGAGCATTGCTTGCGATGCGCCTTGGGATTTCGGCTGGGTGACGTGGCGCGAGATCGAGTTGAGGTTTTCGCCGTCGTCTTTGGGTGTCGCGGCGCGTAGTCGGGAGGTTTGGGAGAGCATGCGTCTGGGGTAGATTAGATCTCGCGGTGCGCGGAGTTGGATTTCGCAACACGTACGTGGGCTGCCATTGCGGTCGTGGACACCACGTTGGGCGCAGAGCGCGTGTGGGGAGCTTCAATGCGGGCATCTCGCTTGACGATCGCCTTCAATGGGGATGTCGAGAGAAGGTGAGGTCTGACTCGAAGTTGTTGCAAAGCAGAAATTCCGAGCTCGGCATTGGTTGGTTGCGTGCAGCTGAGTCAGACTCGAGTCTCGATCACATGCAATTGAGCTCGCGGATGATGCTCATCATCGCACTCGCCATAACGTTACCCTCAACGCGCGGGCGCGTTGCAGCACCAACTGGCACGCGACTGCGATCTATTCGACAGGGGTGCTGGTGATACATGTGCTCGGGCGAAACTCTATAGCGTGACTTCGATGCCTTTGCGCGATGATGCTCTTCCTGATAACTCCTATGGACGGCATGTACTGACTTCCCATCATGGATCCCGTCTCAGCCATAGGCCTAGTGACCGAAGTGGCCTCGATCATCCAGACGCTTTACGACTACGGACAAGCCGTCAAAAATGCTCAAAAAGACATCATCAGTCTCTGCGGAGAGCTGACTGCTTTGAAGAGCACGCTCGCGCTTTGTGCCGAGTACCGCAATCATGCTTCTCCGGGCGTCGATGGCAGCGACTTCCAGAAGATGCTTCTACGAACTCGTGATATACTAGGCGATCTGGCGAAAGCAGCAAGGCCCAAATCATCTGGTCCTGGCCGAGTACTGCAATCACTCTCATGGCCTTTCACAGCTGCCACGGTGAAGGAGAAGCTGGTCGCGCTGGAGCGATTGAAGACATACTTTCTGATGGCCTTTGCTCTGGAGAACAAGACAGCTTCGGAGAAACTTCATGAGAATATGCAGGATTTACTCACGCTCGTGACGGAGAAGCAGATGGAGGAACGCCAGGCCGAGAGTACAAGCGAAAGGCGCAGACTGCTTGATCTCATCGCTCCGACGTCGCCTGATTCAATGCATCATAATGCCTGCAGACCTTGGAGAGGGACAGCGACTGGAATGTGGTTCTGCAAAGGCAAATTGACGAAGTTCTTGGACCACGAAGATCGTATCCTACTACTCACCGGCCGCTCGGGATCTGGCAAGACAACGATCATGTCTCGGGCGATTGAAGAAGCGAAACTGTACTCGGAGCAGCATCCAAACGTCTCAGTGGCATATTTCTATTGTGCATATAACGATTTATCGACACGACAAGCTCGGAACATTCTCGGCTCATGGGTCGCACAACTGGCCGCCGATAATCAGAGCATCCTCGACTCATTTCCCCTGAAACTCGAGAGAAACACAGACATCACGACAGAACATCTCGAAGAATGTCTTTTAGCAGCAAGCCGCGAACACCGCATCGTCCTCCTCCTAGACGCAATCAACGAAAGCACCCACGGCCCCGACCTAGTAACGAGCATATCACGACTCACGAAAGAAAGCTCAAAGATCCAATTCATACTCTCCGCAACTCCACACTACCCACCCATCCGCCAACATCTCCACATTCCAACCTTCAACGTCAGCATGTCCCCCAAAGACATAGAGCAAGACATCGAACTCTACATCCGCGACCAAATCGCCCAGCACCGCGTGCTCTCCCGCGTGCCCGCGGAGGAAATCGTCCGCGTCCTCCGGCCGAAAAGTGAAGGCATGTTCCGCTGGGTGGATTGCCAGCTGAGCTTCCTCACCGCGCAACTGACGCCCAATGCTGTGCGCGCTGCGCTCCAAACTCTGCCGGGGAGTTTAGACAGCACTTACGAAGCGACTCTTCGACGCGTTGCGCCTCCGCACGCTGCGCTCGTTAAGCAGGCGCTCATGTGGCTGAGTTTTTGTCTGCGACCTCTCCGGCTGAACGAATTGTGCGAAGCGGTGCTCTTCGAAGAAGGCCAGAGATCCATCGACGAAGGCGACCGCATGGACGAACCAGGCGAGTTGTTAGCACTATGCCAAGGTCTGGTAGAACACGATCCCGCAACACGCACCGTCTCCCTCGCACATGGATCCATCAAGACCTTCCTGACAGGCGAGTACATTCGCACAAGCCACGCCGCGGCCTTCGCGCTGCAAGAGCAGTCGTGCTGCAGAAGCATCGTGCGCAAATGCATCACCTACCTGCTCATGGATCCTTTTCGCCGCACCAGCGGTGGTGTCAAACAGCACCAATACCGCCTCCTTGACTATGTGAGTAAGCTCTGGGCAGTGCACGCCGGCTCAGTTACGTTAACCCCCGCCGAAACCAATCTCATCCTCTTCTTTTTCGAAACGCAAAGACAAAGAGAGGGAGGCAACTTCGCCTTCTGGATCCAGCATCTCGTACCCGGGGCGCAGCGACATGACAACCCAACAGCCAAATCCGAACCACTCTACTACGCCGCCTCTTATGGCCTAACAGATATCGTGCGCATCCTAGCTGAGAGTGGCCGTCTAACGACCAATCCGCATCCCCGCGCCGGTTCGGGGGAATGGTACGTCGACAAGAAAGGAGGCAGACACGATTCCACGGCGTTACAGGTTGCGTGCTGGCGCGGCCACGCGGAGATTGTGGAGTTGTTGTTGGCTGCTGGCGCGAGTCCGAATTCGAGGGATGCAAGTGGGATGAGTTGTGTTGGGGCTGCGAGGAAGGGTGGGCGGAAGAGGATTGTGGGGATGTTGGTTGAGGCTGGGGGGAAGGAGAGAGGTGAGGCTTCCAAGGGGTTGGCGGTAAGGAGGGTGGAGGAGCGCGTTCCTGACACAACAGGCGAGGGCATGTAGGGGTGGAGGAGACGACGTTTATGATGTTGACGATGCCAAGATGATCTCACGAATCGTACATATTGCACACATCTGCCTTGGAAGAGACGCCCCGCTCGAAAGTTCCAACATACATGCCTATGCCTAACAAGCGAGACATAGCAATTATCCCAATCTCAGCGTCAGCCCTCCAAGATCCGAGCGCACCTTCTCATCCCGCGGCAAATAAACAGCCGCAACACGCAATAATCTCCGCGCCGCATCTGTGTCGCCCAGCTCCCGCCACGCCACGCCGGTACGATAGTAAATTTTGCCCATCTGCTCCATGGCCGGGAAATTCAACACCGCCTCCTCATCCGCCGGCATCACTGCATTCTCATCCAGTCCCATGGCCTGCCGCAGCATGCGGATAGTCCGCATGCCCCAGAAAGTGGCCTCGTACCAGTCCTGGAGCTTCAAGTACACGAGAATAGTGTTGGCCACTAGATGCACGCGCAAAATAAGACGCTCCTGCTGCCCGTTCTTCCCCTCGAAAGGCGGCTCGGCCAGCTCGCGGCCGAAAAAGGCATCGGCGTGAATGTGTCTTTGCCGCCCCTTGACAACGACGTGCATGGCCTCCCAGGCTTCTCGGTATTTCTCCAGCGCGAGGGTGTAGTCTTCTTTTGCTAGGGCGGCGTTGCCCTCGAGTTTCAGCCGCGTGGCTTCGTGCAGGCAGTACTCTGCACTCTTGTGTGGTACAGCTTGTGCCGCGCGGAGCTCGGTTTCGATGGACGGGAGAGGTTCGGGGTCGCCGGTGATGACGGTCTCACGGAGGTCTTTGACCATGCCGAAAGGGAGGAGGAGTGCACGCTGCAGCCATTTGGGCATGCGCTTCTCGTCCCAATCGGGGGTGTACGGGTCGCGGAGGTGGAGAGAAAGCCGGAGGAAGCTGTTCAGCCCCGGGTGGGACAGGTCGGCGTAGTACCAGCTCTTGGTGAACTTCTCGAGGTCCGCGAGGTGGATGACGAAGCGCTCGACGTCGGCGTCCTGGATAGGCGATTGAGGAGCGTCGATGACGACGTTGAGCGTGTGCCCGGTGAAGCGCTCGGCGCGCTCCTTCTTCATGAGAATGGGGGTGTGGCCTTCGCTCTGCACGTGCTCGCGCGCTTCGGGCCAGGGCGTCTCGATGCGCACGAAGATGTTGAGGTGGCGGAAGACCTTGCGGGCTTCGGCGTAGATTTGGCGGTTCAGGCGGAAGAGCACGAGGGCCGGAGCGTAGTTGTAGTCGGTGTATTCATCGGGCTCGAACAGTCGGTTGGCGTCGGGGCGCAGGAGGAGGGTGTAGATGTGCTCGCGCACTTCCGGCGGGAGGGTGAGGAAGTGCAGTGCCGGCATTGTGGCGGGCATGAGGGCCGGGTGGGAGGATGCGTGGAGGGAGTGAGGTGGGCAGAGGAAGGAGACGTGGATGGAGGTATAGGTAGGCCGCCAGCAAGTACCGTACCCCAGACCGCGGCCCTAATTCTCCCCACCGTCGATCTCGTCGCGGCAGAGCAGGTCGGAGTCGGGGCTTGGAGGGATTTGCATTTGAAGTCGGCTTTCATCCCAGGGCGTCCCATGCCATCCCAGGGTTCACCGTTCACCCGCTCGGAGGTGGAGGGTCAGCACGCGGTGCGGCAGGAGCCAACAACCTACCTTGGTAGCTGCTGCCTCTTAGGGCCAAGGGCTTGACGTCACCTCCTCCTAGGGCTTGGCCCATCAACCACATCCCCCGCGACTCATGCACCGCATGCGTCTGCCCAGGCCAAGTGGAGCGGCTGACAGAAGCAGCCCTTCAACGAACCTGACCCTTGGCTGATGAAAAAAGTCGGCCTCGTTGTATTACAATTTCTGATTACCACCCCCGGAGCTTCGAGATGTAACCGTAACGTGGAGGAACGTTGATCTTCCCTCAAACGCGCCGATCCTGGAACTTTCCGAGCGGCTCGAGGAACCCATAGGCGAATGAGGATGCTTAGGGCAGCCTTGGCTCGTTCTTCTTTCCAACCGGCGTATTTCCACGATGTTCTGGACTGGGTGCGACGACAAATCATTCTCCGACAGACTTTGGAATCTTCAAATCATTGGACTCGCCAAAGCACGTCAAACCCTGGATAACACGATCAAGTCGGCTTCCAGACGACTTGTGCCCTGCAGTCCTACATGAGGTACGATGACTCTCCTGCGTGGGCTGTTGTATCCTACACTACGCAGCTTTCATCTGTCCTCAGGCCGTCACTTCTCTATAGTCACTCTCCCCCTCCTTGTTGAAAGACTATTCATTCGTGATAGATTACTACTCTGATACTTCGAGACACTCTGCAAGGCAAGTTTCTCCACTTCAATCGAATTCCTATAAGCAAAAAAGTCCGTCAGTCTGCATTCTTACCACTCATATGCCATTCTTAATATACGTTCTCTCCTATCATCCACCAAAGAAGTATTCAGATCGAACATGCCTTGAGTTCAAGCAGCGAACAAGATGGCTTTCACTGTACAAACGCGTCCAGTCCCTCGCTCCTTCCCAATCGAGAAGAATTTCCTCACTGCAAACGAAGCCTCCCGCTGTGCTACAGCCTCCACGTCACCGCCCGCAGCACTCACGGTCACCAATCGCTGCCTCGACAACACGATGGAGTCCTCACGCTTTAGCATGACCGTTTTGATCGCTCCTTTGCGACACCACAACCCGCCATGCAAGCGTCAACATCATGTCCGCTCCAACACCCGACCACCTGCACAACCACAACACCAACGAAGACTCCGACATCGACCCCCTCGCCACCTTCCTGGCCAATCACACACCGACCACCCCAAAACTCTCCACAACCAGCACCAGCAAACCGCAACGCAAACACCAAGTCCGCCCCAAACCAACCCTCTACTACCAAACAAACGCCACGCACAAACTGCGTGCCCTCGACAAACTCTCCCCAGATCAGAAACCTGCAGGCCTGCAAAGCCTGATAGTCGATATTCGCTCCCTGATCGCGCAAAGCTGGAAAGTGCTGGAAGTGTACTACGAGCCTGAGTACACGCACCGCGCCGCCCACGACGCGAACGAGGTCCAATTGGAGAAGGTGATGACGGGCGTTAGCATGCTAGTGCGGAGCAAGTGGGAAGTCGTCTGGCATCTCACAAACATGGCCTCGCAATACGCCGACTACTGTCAAGAAGCAAAAGACGACGGGGTGGACATCGTAACGGAGAAAGCAGATGAGGTTTTGCTGGGCTTTACGCGGGATGTTCTCGCTGCCGGAGGGGCGGCGGGGGTGGGCATTCGCGGGGCGAAAGTGGCTGTTGTGAGGGATTGGGAGGTGGAGGGGGTGAGGTTTTTACTGGAAGCGGAGGATTTGGGGACGGAGGAGACCGTTGCCAAGAAGCCCGATGGTGAGGAGGATAGTGGGGATGAGGTGTCGGAGAGCTCTTCGAGCGAGGAGGAGGATGAGCCCGATGTGCAGGTGGTGGATCCTGTGTTTCGTCTCTAGACGGCTTAGAGGTGTAGGTGTGAAGATCAATCCGGCTTGCAATGCTCGTCGCTACGTGAAGTAAGAAGTACACAGCCACAGTTCTTCAACATCCCTCCCATCACCTCTCGGTCAGCATATTCTTCACGTGACTCCAGTACTGTCCGCCAACACGCTCACGAATCTCCTCCTTCGCCAACCAAGCAAAATCCTGACTCCCATACTCGTTCCCGCTCAGGTCCACCTGGCCAGCCATAATGCGGCCCTTCATGAAAAACACCTTTTCGCCCAATTCGTTGCGCTCGAGTTCGGTGTCGGAGGTGCGGACAAGGCGGTTGGGCGGGATGCGGGCGTGGACGGGGGCGGAGAATTTGGCGACATGGTGGCCAATTGGGTGGGAGCCGACGATCCAGGTGTTCATGTTGACGCCGCAAGATTGGACAAGGAGGCGTTCGGCGGCCTGTGATAGCACTGGTTAGTTGGAATGTCAAAATCGAGAGGAAGGAATCACACACCTGTCCTAGACTCTCCCGTCCATATACTCGATCCTCCGGGAAGCGCCACACGCCCTCTTTATTCTGAACCAACAAATACAACACGCGATCCATCTTCCGACTCAAACTTCTTGTATCCCCCTTCTCATCCGCCTCCGACACCCTCGCCAGAGGCCTCTCAACAACAAGCTCTTTCCCCACCACCTTCCTCTCCCCCTCCTCCTCCTCCGCACCATCCTCTGCATTAATTTCCTCCGCCTTGTTGTCCCCCTCCATCTCAACCCCCACAACCTTCTCCTTAAAAACCGTATCCCGCCCCTCCGCATCCGCAATCAAAGCCTCAACCTGAGTCTCATACTCCGCCGTGCTATCCCCAACCAACACCTCATCATTCCACGCTTCATCCCCATACCCAGAATAAACGCCAATATCCCTCGCAGCGGACTTGCGCGTCTTCTGCTTAGCCTTCCACTCCTTGTCCGCCACCGTGCCCTTCTTGTGGTAAAAGTAGCGCGTAAACGGCAGCACGAGCCGTTCGTTCAGCCGCTTTTGGTAGAGGTAGAAGGCCTTTTCGAAGGGGGTGAGGGAGCGAGTGAGCATAGGTGGGCGGGAGAGGACGGCGGATGCGAGGAGGCGGTAGGCCTTCTGGGGGCCCTGGTTGGTCATGGGGGGTTGAGGAGCGGGTTGGAGGGTGGGTTCGTCGGGTTGCGGGGCGGCGGCTGTGGCTGTTGCCGCGTGGCGGCGGGTTTGGATGGAAAGGCGGAGGAGACAGGAGGTGCAGATTGTGTCGCGTGAAGGGATGGCTGTGCGGACTGTTAGTTTGATTGCGTGCGACGGGTTTCGAGGGGGACTGACCATTGCTGTTGGCGAGCCGCCGTATACTCCTTTGGCCGGCGTTCATCGTGAAAGCAGACAGCAGAGTGTAATGAAGACGAAACAGCGACAATGCATCAATGAAAGACGCCGTGAAGTCACAGTCCACCTCGACTTTTCGCCGCGGAAGAGCCATGGCCACCTCGCTGACATAAGCGCAGCAAATTCCGCCCCTTCACCGCAAACCTCATCTCATGTTTCCCTCTTCTCTTCTGCACGGCACTCATCCTTATCGTCAACTGCTCGACCATCGTTATGATTCCCATAGCAACTTGATCATTCAAAGCGGTGCCGAGAGCAAAGCAACGCAGTCTTTTTTCGCTAGCGGCACCTTCATCTTCTCCAAAGGGAAGCGGTTAGATAGACACTGCTCACACACATGCATGCATGCGTGCATCCTCTCATGCATTGATATCATTCAGCTTCATTTCATTACATGTTCTACTTCACATCATCTCAATCACCCCCTGTACACCCTAACCTTCTGCCTCACCCCCTTCCGACAAACCGGACAGCCCACCGGCCTGCGCGGCCTCGTGGGATCCTGCGTATAACACGGGGAATGCTGCTCACTGCACCACCGACACATGACCAAATGCCCACATGGAAGACAAGCAATCTCCGCCAGCTGCGTGTAGCACACCTTACACTCCATGCTGACCTGGAGTTGGGCGTCGGTTTTGGGTTCCGGGCGCCCAGACTCGCGCGCGTCGAGGCCGGAGGGGGAGGAGGAGCGGGAGGAGGCTGGGGAAGAGGCCGCAGAAGAAGCGGTGGTAGCTGATGCGGTTGTTGCGCGCAGGCCGTAGCGTGTGGTGCGGTAGCCTGTGCTGCTGGCTTCTTGGAGGCGGCTGAAGGCCGCTTGGGTTTCGGCGTCTTCTTCTGCAAAGAGGCGGTTGCGCATCGCTGCTTCGGCCATTTGTTCGATGAGGGCTTGTGGGCCTGTCTGCATCGCTTGTCTGCCTGCTGCAAGGGCGAGGGGGCTGGTGGGCGTGGCGTCTTCTCTCCTTGTGCGCCCTACTGCATTCCGCTGGGCTTCCTCAATCTGTTCCAAGTGCATTCTCCGGTGCATAGACTCCAGTCCAAGGTTAGACAAATATATGCTCTGCACGGTAGCCCTGGTGTCGTCGTCGGAGTTCAGAAGCGCCAGCACTCGCAGGTCGTCATCCGTCCGTTGTCCAGCTTGGAATCGGACCAGCATTTGCAGCCTCTGCCCCGACGTCAGATTAGTTAATCGACGAACAGCGCCCGACCTGACGTATGCCTGTGCTGCGATTTCCGTCGTTAGGTAGGGATTATGGTGTGCCGCGAAGGCTGCACTGCCCCCGTAAGGTGGAGTCCCTGTGAAGTAGAGACCTTCGATTCGCCCATCTCGCAGGAGATCAGTCTGTCGGCGCAACCATTCAGTTGGTAGCTGGGCGCCCCAAATGGCAACGGGATTCCGAAGTAGACTGTCGAGCAAGGTGCGGTCGCTCTCCGAGACCATGTCGTCAATGAAGTAAGCAAGTAGCACAGCGGCGTCTCGAGTGCTGACACCCACATCCGTCCTCAGCTGCTCGTCAGTGGTGAGGGCGCGAATGACCATCTCGGCGTCTTCGTGCCACCACTGATCCATGAGGTGGCCCGGAGGAGGGTCTGCGCGATTTCGCTCTTCCATCCGCGCCCGAGCTTCGAGGATTGCGTTCATCGTGTTTCGATTGATTTCGTCAAAGGATTCATCTCCCGCGGTGGAAGCGGCCTCTGCCCGTCGTCTTTGCTCTGTGAGAAGCTCTTGCTCTCGGAGGATCGTAAATAATTGCTCTGTCAGGTCCGGGTCTGCAGGGTCTTCATCAAGACCGCCCTCATTCGCAGATTCTCTGCTGATGACGTCCTCGTCCGCTCCATTCACCGAAGCATGCGGTTCAGGGGATGCAAGTGTAGGCAGCGGACCAACGGTGATCTGTCGTCGCGGTACACCCCATACATCGCGTTCTCGCGTCTCAAGCTCCTCCAACCGTCTCGACACCGCCTCATTAGTATCGATCCGCTCCTCATCCTCTAACACCTGTCTCAAGGTCCGCTGCTCGACCCGCACATCCTCCGCCGCCCGGAAGCGTTCATATGCCCGGCTGAACAGGTTACCAATAGGAGAGACATAATTCTCGCCTTGCGCGACGACCTCTTCCCTGCTCCCGAAGACGTGCGTGTAGTTTTCCATGGTTCGCTGCTCGCGCTGGAGTTGCTGCAGGTGGGAGTTGGATGCTTGTATTTCGATCATTGCAGCGGTATGAGCTTCGACGTTCTGTCGTAGCGCTTCCCGAGCGGCGCTGCGTCGATCCCGTGCAGCATTGATTCGTTCTTGAAGACTAGACAGGACTTGGGTTGCCCGGGGGTTCGCGGTGGCGATGACGGGATCGTTCTGAATCGAGTTTGTAGCTGGTGTCTCTAGGATTGTGTCGAGTCTCCTCACTATATCCACAGACTCGTCGTCGTCTTGGATGGGCTCGCCGAGCTCGCGCAGGCCGGTGATGACTCTCTCGATGCCGCTGCGCATACGGTTGAGCTCTCGGCGTAGTGCAGCCACGCGGCGCAGTTGGTATTCTCGACTGCGTGAGCCGGCAGGAGTCATGGCTTGAGCGTGGATGTTTGGGGTCGGTAGTGCATCGGTAGTCGTCAATATCGGCTCCGGGACTATTCTTGGAGTCGGCATTGATGTTTGCGCGTCTTCCTCGTCGGCCGCATCTGCAAGCATCTGATCCAGCGTCTCGTCCAACGTCGTCTCGTCCCGTTCCTCCACTCCAGTAGACTCCACAATCACAGCAGCCTGCACCTCCTCCGCCCTCCTTCCCGCCCTCATCTCTTCCAACGTCCGAGGCAAGCACCCCGGACTGACCTCCCGAAAGTCCTCCCCAAGCACGGCAACCCTCTCCTCCCTCCCATCCGCATGCGACACAATCCGATATCCCCTGTGGAATTCATACCACCTCTCCAAAAACTCCCGCTGATCAGGCACTTCAGGAATCCTCGTCTGCGCCGGCCGCAGCCCGCTAACATTCACCCGATTCTCCCAGAACTCCTTGCAGTACCAGCAGTAGCGCTGCCATCGGTTGCCCCGGGGCACGAAGCCGATGCCGTCGATGTAGGTGCTGTAGGTGGGGGCGTGGGCGCGCTCGTCGGCACATGCGCAGCAGGAGGGGATGGAGGAGAGGCGGCAGGAGGTGGGAAGTTTGTGTTCGCAGTTGGTTGGGAGGCGAGTGGAGTTGGCTGTGAGGGTGCCCATCGTTGCTACCTCGACGATGGGAGCGATTCAGAGCGATGCAAAGAGTGGAATGCCATTTGGCGGTTTGTGTGGGAATATATATCTAAAGAATCGAGCGAAATTCGGCGGAGTCGGTGAGGTCACAGCAGGCTGCGAGTGGCGGATGCAAGGTTGAGTAAGCAGGTCAGGGCCAGTCACTGACGGCGCATTGCTCATTTCTTGCAGGACTCATGAATCGAGAAATTCACCGGCGAATCATTTGGAAGGCATACGACTGCCAGCAGTCATCGGCAGCATCCCCAAGACTCTAGAGTACGTACTATCTCATTCGAATAATAATGTCTAATCTCGTTGGTCTTGCCGTTGGCTCAGCAGAGGCAAGGCGATGACAGGCATGATCAACACAATCGTCAAGCATTAGCACATCGCCTACATGGACGCGCTATTGGTAGCTTCCTCTATTCAGAGTCACTGCATGTTTCTACAATACTGTAAGAAGGGAGGAGGTGTAAAACATACTGCTGGCTAGGGCGGATCTAATCTCCACGTGACACCGATCCTCTTTCGCGACGCCGACAGCTCTCCTCGCGTCTCCGCCGTCGCGACGTCGCGCACACCTCGCCCTTCCCACCTCCAGACCCATCAACCCTCCACGATGCCCCCCACAATACAAACACAATGTCCAGCGCAGTCTACCGCAGCAGTCCACCGCTTTCCGTGCCCCCGACGCAAAACACAGCTCTCGTGCTAGAGTTCAACTGCCTCTACACCCACGACATCCGGCGCAAGCAGAAGCGGTGGCAAGATGGCTTCCTGCGCTTCCACACCTTCAACAAGCGGGTGATGGTTTACGACGTTCCTCGTAACTTTATTGGAGACACGCATTGGCGCGAGGACACCGTGTTGCAGGATGGGGATGAAGTAATGTTGGAAAGTGAAGGAGTTGCCGTGCAAGTCGGGGAGGAAATTGGGAAGACGGAGACGGATTTGACGGAGTTGAGACGGAGTAGTAAGAAGGCTCCCAATGAAGGCACTTCGTCGTCGCCGGTTCGAGGTGCACAAGTGCCTCCTTTACAGCTCTTGAGTCGCAGTGGCCCGATGAATGCGCCTCAGTCGAAACACCGATCTCTCCACAGCCTACTCAGCACTCCTCAACGATTGATTGGGAAAGCCATCCTACCCACCGAATCGCCTTTCGACAAGCGACACAGCAATTCGGAGAACCATGAATGGGAGTCCGGCCAGCCTCCTAAGAAACGGCGCATCACCGACCCTCCTTCCAGCAATGGGTGGAAGTCGGCAACGAACAAGCCTTTCGTCTCAGCTTCGGCCATGAACCCTCCCACTCGAGATACCAGCACACCCATGCATGCCAGGAAGAAGCAACTCGCCAGCACAGAACCATTCCATATCTCTATGGATCCCAAAGAGCAACCCCACCACCCCTCCACCTCCCACTCAGCCCTTCCAATACCATCAAGCTCCCCAGCCTCCCAACGCCAAAAGACACCAGACCCTCCTCACAAACAACAACACACCACAACCCAACACGATACACCCGCTCCCCACAAGCCACACGCGAACCCCTCCACAAATCAAAACGAGCGCCACTCAATTCCACCAAAAGCAAAGCCAACCACCCAACCAACACCACCCAACAATTCTAGAGCAGCAACAGCAACAGCAGCAGCAACAACAACAGCAGCGACAGCAGCCTCCAGTCCAGAAGGCACAACCCTCCGCATGATCGCCAGCGCGCCAAAGCGAAAGACGTTGGTATTTCAGCAGCAGCAACAGCATACTGGAAAACGAAAAGCACCATCACCCGCTGCGAGGAATTCTTTGGGCTGAGATGACTTACGGTAGCCACATGATATAGATGATGCCAAAGATTGAATGAGATTGATTTTGAGATTGATTTTGATCATGTTTGCATTTCGTTGGTGGGGTTGGTGACTACCTATCCATACAATGCTCACGGTAGCGCTGCGCATGAAGCCCGCGAAGGCAAGCAAGCTAGCTACCGTGCCAATTTCCAGCTCTGCTCTGCTGTTCCAGCTGATGGGCGACTGTAGCCCTGACAAGCAGAATCGCAAAGTCGTATAGGACATCGAGAAAGAGCAAAGCCCTCCAGTGTCCTTCATTTCACACCCCTTCCACCCCTTCTCATGGTTCGCATATCCTGGCCAACCTCGCATCATCCACACTCATCTTTCGCTCCCGGAACGTCGCTCTGCCCGCATCCAAGCTCAACCACGCTCAACGTCCCCATCCCCCATCCTCAAGCACCTCCCCCTCAAACCTCGCCGCATGCCTGCGCGAATCGCGTTTGACGCGCTTACTCCCGTCTCCGTCCCCTCGCGGGCCCGTAGGAATCTCCCTCTCCCCCTCGTCGAAGTCGTCGTTCGCTCCGCGTTTACTCGAAGGATTGAAGCTGTTGTGGCCGGATGACTGCCTGCGCCCCTCGACCCGACGACGCTCTATGTCTTCGCGCTCTTTGCGCGCCTTCTCGCGGTCGGCGGCGTACGGGTCTGCGCTTGTCGTTGCGGGTGTAGCGGGTGAGTGAAGCGCGCTAGAGCGGCGACGGTCGGAAGTGGTAGATTGAATGGTGGTAGGGGGTCGCATGGCATCCTGCTTTTGGTGCTGCTGTTTCAGCGTCGCAGACTTGCCCTTGATTTTGAATTCGAATTCCTCTTCTTGCGGTTCTTCGCGGCGAGATTTGCTTTCGCGTCCGCTGCGGTCGCGATGGCGGTCGTCGGCGGTGGATTCGCGCCGGCTGCTGTGCCGGTGCGAGGAGGAGCGGTCTTTGCTCTCGTAGCGGTCATCGTCGCGACGCGAGTGCTTGCGGCTGCGGTCTTTCGCACGATCGGATGATTCATCGTAGTACTCGTCTTCGCGCCTCTTGCTCTTGTGACGCTTGCTCTCGTCGCGATCCGTGCTCTTATCCCGACGCGGCGAACGCGAGCGGTGGCGGTGCTTGCGGCGCTCCTTGCTCCTGTCACGCTGGGAGCGCGAAGAGTGGTGCTCGTCGTCTCTGTCTCGATGACGACGCTTTGAATGGCCTTCATCGCGTGACTCGTTCCTCGAACGGACCTTCCTATCGGATTCACGACCGGAGTATTCTTCATCGCGGTCGTCTTTGGACTTGTGTGAGCGGCGAGATCGATGTCTGTCGCGGGAGTAGGAGTCGTCATCCTCGTCTCGCCTCTTGCTTCTCGAGCGAGAGCGGGAACGGTGCTTGCGGTCCGCGCTATAAGACCTTGAGTCGGCGGGCTCGTCACGACCTGCGGTCCTGGGTCTCTCGGGCTCCACGGATGATGCTAGGGTTGAAGCGTGTACCTGCTGTTGCTGCGGGCGGGAATACCGTCCAGAATTAGGCAGGCCAGCACGCATTGCTTTCGGTCCTGTTGGTGCGTTGATGGGTGGTGTTGAAGCTCGGGCGGGCTCCGCTGGTGTGGCGACATAGCCGTACGCACCTCCTGCGCGGCCCCCGAAGCCTCGCATGCCGCCTTGGAATCCACCACGTCCACGTGCCCCGTAGGCGTAGTCTTGCTGATACTGTTCGTTGTATCCATCGTAGGGTGCGGAGTCGAAAGTCGCTTGGTCGCCGTAGGTATCCACCACCACATGAGCAACACTTTGAGAACCCTCCGCAGCTGCATCCCCAAATTCTCCATCCACTGTACCATCTTGCATCAAACCTTCAGCCTGTGTTGCCAGAACGTGTGCAGGGGGATACGCTGAAAACGAAACGCTCGACGTACCTTCGATGCCATTACGATCACCACCAGCCTTCAACGCAGACCCATCCTCGCCCGCGTCCACATGCTCGTCGTTGGCCGCATTCCCTGCAACATCAGTAGAACCGTTGACCTCTCTGTCGGTGTTAGTAGCGCCTTCAGCACCTCTCTCCACGCTCGCGCTTGCAGTGCGAGCATTGTCGGCGTCGGGATCAGAAGCCTTCATCGGCTCGTACGTCGGAGATCCGCGGCCGGTGCCTGGGTTGGATCCAACACCATCCATGTAGTCCTCGTTGGCAGGGGTGCCATGGTGCTGTTGTTGGTGGTGTTGTTGCTGGTAAGGCTGCTGCTGCTGGTATTGATTTTGTTGACCGTAGTTCTGCCAGCCGCCACGTCCACCGCGGCCTCCAAAGCCGCGATTGCCCCTACCAAAGCCTCCACCGCGGGCGTTGTTATTGGAATACATTCCGCGGCCTCCAAAGCCACGATGGTTCTGATGATGGAAAGGGGTGGGGGTCATCATTCCGAAGTTTTGCTGCTGGTTGCTGTTATATCCACCTCCGTTGCCATTCGGAGGGAAGAAACCGCCATTCATGCCGCCCATGCCCGGCATCCCGCCGAAGCCGCCGCCGCCCATCCCGTTCATGCCCATGTTCATCATGCCGCTCATGTCTCCCATCCCGCCAAACCCGCCGCCGCCGCCGAACATCATCGAAGGGTCCATGTTCATGCCGGGCATGCCTTGTTTGCGACCTCTCAGTCTGCTTCTTTGCGGATGGTGCAGGGGGCGTGTGTAATGACGATAAGGACGGTGAAACTTACCCATCATGTTTGGCATGCCCATGCCAAAGTTGGGCATGCCCATTCCCATCATTGACTGAAAGTTGGGCATGGAGTTGAAGTCCATGTTTCCGAATCCTCCTTGATTCTGACTTGGACCATATCCGTATCCTTGCTGTTGGTGAAACTGCTGCTGCTCTTTCCCGCCATCTTCGCGCTGGCCGTTGGCGTACGGGAGGTCCTCGTGCGATTCGTTGTGCGGCAATTCATCGTCCGGGCGCTCGGTGGTGATGACAACATTGTCGTCTTCGTCTTCTTCATATCCGTCGTCGTCATCGTCCTCGCCATCGTTGTGCGAGACGGCGACCGCTGCATTATCTTCGGCAACCTAAAGCACCGTGAGTTTCGGAGGGAACGGTTGGAGCTCACCAAAACATACCTCTTGATGTTGGCTAGTATCACCTCCATCGCCTGCCACGAGTTGTTCGACTGGAGTGCCCACGGGCGCGGGCTCCTCAACAGCATCAACACTTTGTGGCACAGCGGCAGTCTCAGGTGGGGCCGCCTTCTCCGTGGCTTGTGTCACCGGCGGCTCAACATCCTTGTTTCTCTTCTTTTCCTCGTTCTTGAGAAAGGCGCGAATGGTAAGTCTGAGGTTGCGGTTGGGTGTGCAGTCCGCAGCGGAGATGGGGGAGTGACTGCAGATCGGGCAGGTTTCGGGGAGGCGGCGGGAGCCTAGAGTGTGTTAGCTTGACAGCGATGGTGTAGGCACGCAGTGCAACCCACATGATTCGCAGATGCATTGATCGCAGCAAGGAAGCTTCAGCGCGTCGACGGCGATTCTGTTACAAGCGCCGCAGCGAAGCTTGAACGGTACTGCGTCAATGGTGAGGGAGCTGTGCGCGTGACGAGTTAGTGATCCGAGCGGGGAGAGCTTTCAATCTGTGCCGCGTTCGACTCACTCGGCGATCTGTCTGCAAGAGTCATCGAGCAGAGCAACGGCCGCCATGGTGATGTGGTTGGTGTGAGGGCCGGAGCTCTCACGAGGCAGCCGTGAAGGCGAGATAGGGAGAGCTGTGAGGGGCTCTCGAAGAAGGGTGCAGATTACAAATGAGTAGAAAAGAGGCCCATCGCGGCTGGAAGCGCGACACGAGCAGAAGGATGAGAGTGAGGTAGAAGGGAAAGCGGGGAGGATGGCGAGAGTGAATGATGGAGGTGGAGGGTGGAAGCGTGAGAGTGACAGCTCCGCGGTGTTTCGCGTTCACGAAAAAAACGGGCGTCGGAAGATCGCCGCTCTCCTCCGCCGACCACACTAGCCGGATTTGGTATAGCGCGATCTGTCCTTCAATGTGGCCCAACCTGACTTCACCTGGCCGTATATCTCTCCTAACCCAACATCACCAAGTGCGCCGTTTCCCGCTTATACGACACCATTGAGAGAACCGAACGGGCCAGCCTTATTTTCTCTGCACGAATCTCTCCATCTCAACAATGTAGTCTGCGAGCACAGACTTTCCTGAACGGGATTCGTCGATTACGTCGACGAAAGTCTGCCATTCTTTGCCATACACCTCCTTCATCTTTCCATCAATCATCCCAACCGGCCACGATGATTTTGTCCCAAATTGCATGGTCAGACTGCTTCGTCTTCCTCTTCTTTCTCGCGCCTCAATTATTGATCCATGTCGGATTCTTCGAAACACTATTGGTTGGCATCGAGGCCCTGCCGTTTCTACGTCCGACAACCCCTCCCACCTATCGGCAATGAACCCAACCCGCTGATCCGATATACAGTATTCAAACTCCCTTATCAACTAATCCGCGAACGCTACTTCATTTCCAATGCCCAAAAGTCCCCCTTCGCACGACAAGCAACTCTCTTCCAAGACCTCGTCATTCGATGCGTCCGCTACGCCTTCGCCAAGATCCCCGCCGCAGTCGGCAAAATCTTCTTCTCCAAAGGCGTCGCACTCCCTTTCATCCGCTTCCGCATGTTGCGACATGGGCTCTTCCGTTCCCCCGTCTTCTGGAAGGAAGTCAACCGCGACAAGCTGAAAGGCATCTACATCATCCCCGATGCAACTCGGCGCCCGGATATCGTGGTGTACTACTGCCACGGAGGCGGCTTCTCCATGGGCTCGGCCTACTTCTACCTCGAATTCTTGATTGTCTGGATCCACCTACTGCAGGAAGCCGGGTACGAAAACCCCGCCGTCTTCGCTCTGGACTACACCCTTGTTCCGCAAGCTACGTACCCGACTCAAGTCCAAGAGACATTAGCAGGCTACAAGTACGCCTTATCCGTCGCCCCCGACCCCTCCAAGATCATCGTGAGCGGCGACTCAGCCGGCGCCACGCTGGTCCTCAGCCTCCTCCTCTGCTTGTCGGACTATTCATCGCTAAAGAAGAGCCTGCCGGGTCTAGCCGTCATAATCTCCCCCTGGGCGGCCATCGTCTCTCAGAAGAACCAAAACACGCCTTCCGACTACCTCAACGCCGACAGCCTCATGCTCTACGGTAGACAGTACGTCGGCACGCGCGCCTCATCCGACGACTCGCTCGTCTCCCCGGGCCGCTGCAAGGATCTGAACTGGTGGAAGCGAGCATCGCCTACGAGCGGGTGGTTCTTCATTTACGGCGCGGAGGAAGTCTTCGCACCGGAGACAAAGGATTTGATTGCTGTGCTGGGCAAAGCGGGGGTCAAGGTCACGCAGCATGAAGAGAAGGACTGGATTCATGCGTGGCCGGTGGTGAAGCTGTTTCTCTGCAATTCGCGAGCGGAGAGAGTGAGTGGGTTGAAGGTGATGGTTGAGGCGATCGTGGAGCGGATAGGCGTTCCGGGGAGATGATGATACAAATAGATCTTGTGGTGACGTTTACTCACTGACTTCCAAAGACTACAAACTGGAGTCGAAGAGTAATGTTCCTAGTGGCGACTACGCTTTCTCGTTCAATCGAAACAGCGCCGAATGGACATGAATGTTATGCAACCCGTAACCTCCCATCATGCAGTGCCCTCGCTCACGTCGCCCTTACGTATGCTGCGAAACTCGTTAGCCAATGTGCCCGCAGTACCGACCAGCGACAAGACGAAACTCACCAGCATCAATCTTAACCACCTGCGGCAACGCCAGGCGGATCTTATTCCGATACAACACCACATTCTGGCGCTGCACGGGATTCCCCTCGAAATACACCTCCTCCAACTTGGCCTTGTCCTTTAGCACGCGCTCGATTTCCTGGAAATTGTCCACCTGGCAATTGCTGGCCCACACATTCTCCAGCTCGGTGAGGCCCTCGAGTCCCGCTAGCGAGGAGATGGGGTTCGTTTGGAAGTCGAGGATTTCGAGTCTGGTGTTGTGTGCTAGCGGCTCGAGGGAGGGGATGCGGTTGTCGGAGATGTAGAGCTCGGTGATTTGTGGGAGTGTTTCGATTCCCGCTAAGGAAGTCAGGCGGTTTGCTTGGATGCTGAGGGTGCGGAGGTTAGTGAGCGTGCTGAGGCCCTTGAGTTCGGTGATGCGGTTCTGCCCGAGCCAGAGGTGTTGCAGTTTGGTTAGAGTTTCGAGGCCTTGGATTTCCTTGATGCGGTTGGCGCCCAGCTCGAGGTAGAGGAGGTCAGTGAGCTCGGCCAGGTTCTCGATGGCAGAGATGCGGTTCTGCACGAGGAAGAGGTGGTCGAGTTTGCGCAGGGTGGAGAGGCGCTTGATGTGTTTGAGCTTGTTGTAGCTTAGATCGAGGCTGCGGAGTTCGGTGAAGTCGTCGAGGCCTTCGAGGTGCTTGATGAGGTTGTCGTAGAGCTCGAGTTCCTCGAGCGTGGAGGTGCAGGTTGCGGGAAGCTCGATGCGTTGGATGAAGTTTTGTCGTAGACATAGGCGCCTTAGCTTGTTAAAGCGGTCGAGCCGTAAGGCGGGCATCGATGCTATGCGGGAGTGTTGGCAGTCGATTTCCTGCATGTGGTGTATTATTATCAAAGGAGCGCTCTGGCGTGCAAGCACGTGATGGGGTCGTCTACCTCTGTATCTGGATCTTCGCCATCGAGTAGGTCTGCATTCCAATTAGCTTCGCATCCCCATTCTTGAATCAGGTCACATGATACCCTCATCCGCCCCAATCTCCTCGGGCGGCGGCGCATCATCATCCGAGTAGTCCGGATCCTCCAAAGCCTCTGGGTTCGCGAGAACAGCCTGCTTGTTCACGCGCAGCTTCCCATCCCATCCGGATTTGCTCTTGGGCGTGCTGCTCTTTGCTTCCTGTGTCCCGTTGGTCTCGTCAACCACGATGTGCGGCTGGCTTTCGTCGGCCATCATTCCGGAATACTCTCGTAAGTTGAATGGCAGGCGTTTCTTCCAAATTCAGTAGCACCGACTTCGCGTCTTGTGAGATGACTCGGCCACCAAGCGTCTTATCTCCAGCAGTTTGTTCGAACGGTGACCCTCTTCACTGTTGTCTTGCAAGGAGAGGAAATACCTGAATGTGTCAAGTCAGACCTTGCCTAACGTCGACACGCAAGCGTGGCCAATCAACGCGCCGCGCTGGCGGAGTTCCGCTTCTGCGGCGAACCCTGACCGCTTTCAGTGCTGTTGCTCAAGGCTGCACTTCACTTCATCGTTGGGCTTCCTCTGAAACCGAGTCGCCTTGTCGGTATGCTAGAACACTTGAATGTGCATGTAAGCACGACGATCAGATGGGTGGGGATTCCATGTCTGGTGTCTGAGACGGCTACTAACAGTCGTACTACGATGGATGGCGTTGGAGACAAGCGATGTACTCCACAGAGAATCGAGTCCGACAGATTGAGCGTGGATCCCGCTCAGTGGATTTCTTTCATATATATGTACAGTCCAATCGTCGTTCACACCATGAGATGTGATCCATATCCCCTCAACACAACGACACCAGCGAGTCCTGCCCAGGATCACGACTTCACCGGCGTGCCCTGCCTCGAATGCCGCATCTTCATCATCTGCTCCGCATGCTGCGCCATGTACGACTCTCCCAACGACCCCGCCGCAAACGAGCCCCGATTGCCCGGCAGATCCTTCGTCGACGACCCGTACACATCCCTCTCCACCGCAATGCGCTCCGCAGCCTCGTAGTCGGGCCCGATGTAAACGGGGTCGCGGAGCACGGCGGGGCGTCGAAAGCCTGGCTCCGTAGGTGCGAGAGCCGAGCCGGGGCCGAAAGAGAGATATGGTACGGCACTGTCTTCTGCTTTGTCCGAGGGCTCTGGAATAAGCCCTGTTGTTGCGTCGTAGCGCGTTTCTCTGTTGTCTTCGTCGTCGTTGGCGGGCGGTGGACTGTGCGGACTGGGTCGGGCTTGGATACCGCGGCCTGCGATTTCGTCGTCTTCGTCATCATCATTGTCGTCGTCGCTTTCGTTTGCAATTGCCGATTCGTCGAAGCTGGGGTGTGAGGGCTCGGCGTCGGAGTCTTCGTCGGCGAGATCGAAGAGGTCTCCGTCGGGATCCAGCTTTCGCGGCTTTGCAGTGACCGGTATCAATGTGGAGGTGGACTGAGATTGTTCTGCTGGCGTCGACTCTGCTGCGGCAACTGCAAGTGTTGCCGGCTGTTTCTCGGCCTTGTTCGATCCCGTGTTTGCAGCCGATAGTAGCGTTGGCTCAAGGAGTAGCTGCTCTCGATTCAAGGGACTGCTCCGCTTTGTCAACACGGGGAGGTCTCGCTCAGCCGTTGGTAAACGTCTCCGGGAGTGCGAAGAGGTGGTGTTATGGCTGAGGGCATCCGGGACATTGTCCGATGGCTTGACTATTGAATCGCCCAGCGCCAGCGAGACCCTTTTCCGTTTCGGCTGCTGAGTGGGCGATCGCATTGCGGATGCCAGCCTGCCGTCTGCGGATGCATCGGATGAAGAGTTTCTCTGAGCCAACAAGCGTGCTGACGGCCGCAGAGGGTTCCCCTGCGCGAGAGATTCAGAATTGGCTCGCTCGGAAGCGGTACTGCCGGGCGTAAGCAGCTCAGTGTTGGCGGTACTGCTCACTTCTGGGTCGGAGGCTGCTCGTTTCACCCTTTTCGCGTCCTCGGCGTCCAATGCGGCCAGATAGCTGGGGGTGAAGAGGCCGGTGAGGTATTGTTCGCGCTCGCTACTTCCCATTCCGTCCTGCAACTTGGACAACAAGCGCCATTGCTCCGGGGTGGCTTGTTGCAGCGCAGGCGTAGGCGTATCTACCGCTGCGCGATTGGGCGAAGTCAAGACCGTGTCGACAGCAGAGACGTGCTCGGCTTGGAGCGCGACATGCTGCTCACTATCGCGCATCGACTCCGACAGCGTGTGGGAGAGGGCGACATTGCGAGCGGCCTGGCCTTGCGAGAGCTTGTGCTCTTGTCTCAGATCCTTCTCAAACCCCTTGTACTCTCTCTCCTTCGCGGCGATGTACTTGTGGATGGACTCATCGAGCTGTTTGCGCTTCTGCTCGAGCCGCTCGAGATACTCGGCGGGCAGGGTGTGGTCGGAGAAGGAGCGGCGACAGGCTGCACGGCGACTGGCGCCCGGCCTCTCGGCCATGAAGGAAAGGCGGTGATGCAGCCCCTGCGTGATGTCTTGGAGTGACCTTTCACGTGGCGCGCAGGAGACGCATGTGCGACGGTGTGCAGCGACGCACGTGAAAGGGAGGCCAGGGGCGTTGTCTTTGTTGCGATGACGATACTTGATGTTGACGGGAGGGATGAGTCGATGCGACAAGACTGGTTGTGTCGAAGCCTTTCCACTCGCACCACCCAGACAGTGTGCGGCAGTCACGCGCTTGTCAGCACGCCTTCCACGTCTAGACTGAATTGCACGCCGGCGGGGGGAAGATGCCATCACGGCCCACCCCACCCGCACCTGCCTCCAGTCGCTCAGATCTCAAATACCGGCGGGAAGGTACGAGTGGCGCCAAGTTTCTGTGGCGTCTGTCTTCCCCCAATCTTCTGCATCCTTGATTCATGTTGCTTCTCGCGTCGCATCCTCATAGCTACTCATCACGGTAATGCCCATGTCGATCGCTTGCCCTCGTGATTTCAGGTGCTGACCGCTTTGTTGATGCTGACTGGGGATGTTATCTGATCATCACCCGGGTTTTCAGTGTGCACAGTGCCCGGCCGGCCTCTCCGGCGTTTGCCACGCAAGCAACGCTGCTCTCTCCTACGGTGGAAGTTCGGCGGCGCCTACGTCGAGTGCAGGCTGCCCCCGCCTACAATCGCCCGCATGCTAGAGGGCCGTCGCTTATCATTAACCAATGCTGGCCCTCTGAATCGAATGTGCGTTTCATGACGGGCCTACATTCACCACTCTCGCGGCTTTGAAGCTCGGGCACGCACTCGGAGCGCCAGCCTTGCGCCTTTGCCGGACCCCCCAGCATTCGCTTTGACCTGCGGCACATTGTAGTCAACGCAATCAAGGCAGGTGTAGTAGGAGACCGTGTGCGTCCGTAGAGAAGGCATGCCGAGGGACCAAACCGAAAAGGATGAGTCGTCCCTGCAAGCCCCGCGGTTGTCGTTAAACAAGCGCGTGGAGCTGCTTCGTTCTCAGGGTCTTCTCAACCAACCTCTCCCCACCCCGCCCGCACAGCCGCCCTCGACAAGGAAATTTGCGCTTGAAGTGCGGAGCTTGCTCCGCACCTTTGCAGCCGTACGAACGAGTCGAATGAGACGCCGTTTGGCGAATGCCTCACCGTAGAACCGTGTGGAACGATCGACGGGCCGCGCTCCTCGCTGCACAGTCGTCTCCACCTCTCTGCTGAGGCTCCGCGGGACCCTGTTCGTGACTCGTGTTCCTCGCACCATCCACATCCTGTTTGCAAGCGCTGGAAAGATCGACAGGGAGCGGGCGTTGTTAGGCTCAATCAGATTCACTTGCCATTCAATGAGAGACCCTGCGCCTTGCTCATGTGGAGCGGTCTGATGATCATCGATTTTACATAGGCCGACCGCATCTATGGCTTCACCTTGATCCATTATTTCAATGCGGCTCTGCGAGAGCACGTTAAGAGCATTGCGATTTCGCCCTGCCCGCCGTGCAATTCCGTCTTTCCCCCTCTTGCTTCTTCACGCATGACGCGCTCTCACACATGTCCACGCGCGCCAGCCGCCCAGCTCTCATCGCCTCGACGCTTCGAACACCGCCGCCCACGCTGATAATAACATGTCGGAGCGGCGCTCGATAGGTTCTGCGCCGGGCTCCGAAACTCCAGAGAGTGCGCACCGACGAGAGCGCGCGGCCATCGCTGCCCAGGCATGCCAAACCTGCCGGAATCGGTATGCGCCATAGTCTTTAACTGCTCTCCCCCGCCGCCGCATCTTGGCCCCCACGCTGCCCCAACCTTGCTAATAATCCACCCCGCTGCAGGAAAAGTAAATGCGACGAGCAAAGACCCAAATGTCCGTAAATTTTGCCGTATCCGCACTTGCGACACTCCCTTGCGAGCGTTCCGCTAACAAACCTCCCAGGCGGCCTTTGCACCCGCCTCGGTGTGGAATGTGTATATCGCGAGCCTCTGCCGACAAAGTGAGTGCCCCAGATCGATGCGCAAACATTCCAATGATTATTGACGCCCGTCTAAGGAAAGACAAAACCTTGGTGCACATCCTCGACACGCTGACCCGTCTCGAAAATAAATTCGATACGCTCGCCATCGGCTCTGCAGGACCCTCGTCCGCCACTCCGCCCACCAAACCAGATCCTGCCGTCCAGAGCGCAAGCAGACCGCGTGAAGCTCGTCGAGATTCGTTCCCGCGCGAGCTTCGCCAGTATTATCGACATCTAACCGTGCCCCACAAGATCATCCTGTGGCCCAGCATCTATCTGCATCTGATCAACACCGGCATTCAGGCCACCGCCGACCTGCAATATGTCCTCCAGGAAGGGACACCATGGTTCATTCGCCTGGAGATGGGAAAGCATGCACGAGCCCTGGCCTCCGACCTCGCGCTGCCCTTCTACCCCAAAAACACCAACTTGAGCGATCAAGGCTACAGCTCGAGTGTCGCCTTTCCAACCCTGACCATTCAACAAATCCAGGAGCAATGCGACGCTTACTTCAACACCTTCAATGTGCTCTTTCCACTGCTCGGCAGGGATGCTTTCATGAACCAAACTGTCGCCCCTCTGCTCCGCGATGGATATGCCGATGGCGACCCAGGCGCAGTCATTGCGTTGCTTGTGTTTGCGCTCGGCCAAGTGGCGATCGAAGGCGTCTTTCACCAACCGCTTGCCATCGTCGACGGCCAGCCCAGCGGCTTCCGAGGCGGCTCGCTCGACAAACCTCCCGGCTTGGCCATTTTCAACGAAGCGCGGAGACGACTTGGCTTTGTGTACACCCAGAACACTCTTGAGAACGTGCAGATTCATTTGCTAGAAGCCATGTATTATGGTTCGACGGCGCGACATCTGGAATACTGGAAATGCACCGTCGCGGCTTCCATGTCCTGCCAATTCCTCGTGCGCTGCCGAACCTTCCACTGGTCTTCGCTCGAGGGAGACCTCGTGAAGCGGGCGTACTGGACGTGCGTGCTCAGCGAGGACTTTTATCACCTAGATCTCGACCTGCCACGGACGGGCATTGAACTTCAACAAGACGATGTCCCGCTTCCCTACTTCCACGAGGCTCAAGATGTTCCGGGAAATGCCGGCCCGTTGAGTGAGGAACCATCACACTTCCAGTATCATTTTCTGGCCATGATTGCGTTGCGAAGAGTGATTGAGAACATCAATCAAGTGTTACATCAGAGTAAGCTGTGCCGCTCACCACTCCGTCTATCTCGAAGCTAACGATCATGACACAGGCTCCGACGAAGCCGAACAAGCCAACGACAACGGCGGTCCCCCAGTCAAGGTCATCCACGAACTCGCACGCCAACTCGACTCCTGGCGCTCCCTGCTGCCCCGCCCACTGCAATGGTCCGACAGTGACATGCTCGACTTCCCCACCTCCGACCCCAACACCCGCCGGCCCAACGAGCCCCTCTTCTCCCTCGACCAAGGTTCCGTGCCTATCGGGCACAAGTACAACCTCGACATCGTGACCGCGCAGCTGCGCACGCGCTTCTACTACGCCCGCTTCCTTATGTACCGCCCTTTCGTCTACAAAGCGTTGCACTTCCCGGAAGCCATGACGGCCGAGGACGCCAACTGCTGCGCGCTCGCCATCAAATCGGCGTGCATGTGGCCGATCGCGATGGCGCCGCCGAAGAACAAGAAGCGCCTCGTGCCGCACCTCTTCACCTGGACGCAGAACTTCATGGGCATCCTGCTGATTCTGCGCATGACGACGGAGAATGAGTGTCTGCGGCATATCTGCGAGAGTCAGGTGGATCAGGAGGAGATTCGCAAGACCGTCACCATGATGCTGGATTGGGTGCGGGATATGAAGCAGTTGGACGGGGTGGCGGATTGGAGTTGGAGGATCCTGGAGCCGTTGTATTCGTTCAAGCCCGTTTGACGAGGGCCGGGAATTGTCGAGGAGACTTTAGCGGCATCTGAGCGGGCATTGTGTTGTCATGAGCGTGGCATTAGCGAGGAGTTGGAGATGCGATGGCGTGCATTATTAGATCACGTGACCTCGAATGGCAAGAAATGCACTAGCGAAACTCTAAAAGTCGCCGCATGTCAATGCAAGCATCAGCGATATGGCACTACAGCATTCCACTCCCTTCACCACACCCGCTTCCATAAGCACTCCCTTCGCACCTATGATACCCTCTCGCCCCATCCACACATAATGGCCCAGCCATGTTCACTCGCGGCCCTCGACGACCCCTCCCGTCCGCAAGAACTATCCGCCTCCTCTACCAATTCGGGTACATTGCAACGGGCACCGCGGCGGGCTTGGTGACGCTGTGTCTAGAAGAGCAGCGGCGCCGCATCCAGATCCTGCAAAAGGTCGTGGATAATGCCAGGGTGATTCGCAGTCATCCTAAGTACCGGGGGAGTCATTCGTTCGCGGCGGCGACGTGGGAGAGTAGTGAGGATGAAGGTTCTTGGTGGGGTAGTGCTGCGCCGCAGGTGGAAGATACCAGAGTAGAGAGGCCGGGGTTCTTTGGTGGGGGAAGACGAGCGAGAGCGAGGTCTGCGCAGACTACTGAGCGCTCTTCGATTACGACACGGAATCAGAGCAGCGGCCTGCAGGATGGCGGGACGGGTCTGCAATCCACACGCCAGCGTCGCGAAGAGCGATTTGAAGGCGCGTCCTCGGCTGACAAGGCGTCTTCGACGCTCAGTCGAGACGTCGAACCACCCTCGTCGAGCCCCGTCCAGCGGCCGACCTTTAGCGGGCCTCTTGCAGGTGATCGATTCCAGGAACCTGCTCATCGCTTGTCAGACCGTGGGCGGAACGCTTTGTCGAAAGATCACCGCGCACCGGACCATCCATTGTTCCATAGGCCGGTGCGCCTACAAGACCGGAGTCACGCAGCAGATACGACTGAAGTACCGCAGCAGAAGAAGGCCAACACTTGCGACCTAGCGCTCGGAAAAGCCATAACGGAGGACAGAACAGACGAGTGCCTGAGTCTGCTACATTCCAAAGTCGCAGCCGCAGACACTAGAGCCAAGATCAAATCGGTCGGCGCAGAGATCGACGCCTTTATCAAAGCGTGCAATGATTCGGGCCGCCACTGGATGCTGGCGACCGCATTGCGCCCAAGGAACCGTCTTCTCGCGCGGCATTCCCGATCCGACCTTCTCCAGCGCTACTTGATTCCTCAGAGCCTTCGCGCTATCCAGCATGCCCTAGTCGCCACTCAATGTCCGCAATGGGAGTTTGAGGAGATTTGGAAGATGTTACCTGATTATCTACGTCTGTCGTTCGATCCTATCCTGGCCATCCCAAGTCTACAAGCGTACTGGAAATTCACGCGAGACTTGACCAAGGTTGACAAATATGTTGCGGAGAAGCTTAAGAAGGAGATGGAACAGTACAAAGATCACGAAGCAAAGCTGCAGGAGCTGAACTTTGCTATGGTTGGTATCTACGCCGACGCTGGCTTCTTGGACCGCAGCGTGGAGCTCCTCGCTCAAATGCAAGGCAATGAGGGTGCCAGCAACGAACTTATGCGACGTTTTGCCATCCTGTTGGCGCACAAGCACGACTGGGACAGTTTGAGTCGCCTGTTCACGGTCATCGAACATTTGCCGACGCCGCTTTTCGAAGAGAAGCACTCGACAACTTTCAACACGATCATCATGCATTATGCCAAAGAGCATAGCCCCACCGAAACTTGGAACTTCGTTGCCCATGCAATGGAAAGTCTTACTTTGCGGCCCACTCGCATGACTGCTCAGCTTGTGATGGAGAATTTCGTGCGGCACAACACCTTTGACTTGATCCCCAAGTGGCTGGCCTTCCAAAGCGAATGCGGATTCAAAACCGACATGGATGCGCGCTTAGCACGGAATTTATTGCAGGAGCACTACCTCAAGTACCGGCCGCCGCACGATCTGCTAATGACGTGGTGTCGCCGACTGGCGGTATTCTATCCGGCAATCATGAACAAGCAGCTCCAGGACCTCCTTCGGGGCGCGATAACGTATGACATGCATGACTGGCGAGGCACGGGTCGGGGCAATGCCATCCGTTTTGCAAAGGTGCGGCTGGATCTCATCGAGGATACGCGCCATATCATTCCGTCTCCCGGCTTTGTGTTTCGGGAAGAATTGTATCTGCCAGACTCTTCTGCCTCGATTGTAGAAGGCAGTGCGATCCCAACACCAATTTCCACGTCCGATGATGTCTCCGACGCCTCCGACGCCTCCGACGATATGATGAACTTCGAGGAGCCCAACTTGCCAACGGCCGTTGGTTACAGCTCGTCGCAAAATCACTTGAGAGCGCGGAAGCGTACATGGACGCAGGATGAGGCGTTGGAGGAGCATGATATTCTGGGCGCCTCACCTCAGTTCAGCGTCTTGTATCGTGAGATGTGGCTGGAAGTCCAGAAACGGAACTACCGCAAAGCTCTCGAACTCTACCGCGATAGCTTGGATCCGGCTGGTCTGCCTCCAGTCGCCGCGGCTCTTGAGCTTGCCGTCGAGGCCTCCATTCGCCTCCACCGTGGCGACCGAGTGGTAGCTGAGCAGCTGATGGCCAGCGCTCGCAAAGCCGGCATGAACACCGCCGCCGCCACGCGCCCTTTCCTTATCCACACGATGCGGACCCTCTACCATTCCGGCAAACACATCGATTCTGCCGAGCTCGAGACCAACGTTCTCCGGTACTACGAAGCAAACTTCTCCAACAACCAACGTCTCACCTCTTATGTCGCGAACACTGCCGCCACCGTCCTTCTTCATCGCAACTCCCCTGCCGCTGCTCTCCGCCTTCTTTCGGTCATTCACGGCCGCTGGCCTGATGAACTCCCCGTTACCAACGTCGTCTGCACCATCCAGCTGCAATGCCATACTGCCCTGCGCTCTCTCCCCGGCGTCCAATCCGTCCTCCAAACGATGCTGGACAAGGACTTCCGCATTCAGCGTCGCTTCCTGCTCAAGCTCAACGATTGCAAGAAGAATGCGAGGAAGTTTGAGGAGAATGCCTCGCAGGATGTGGCTGCTTTGCTGGAGTCATGGCTCGGAATCTTCCGAGAGAAGAGAGCAAAGCAAACCGAAGAGGCGAAGCAGGTCGGAGAGGCATTGTTGGCTGTCCTCGTGAGTTGTTCAGAGCACTCGGCGCCGCTGATACCAGCCACGCATGAGGAGACGATTGGCGATGGCCGGGCTGCCGATGAGCACGGCACCGGCACCGCTGTATACGTCCCCTTCATCGACGAGTCGTATTTCTCCGACGAGCCGGAGCCCACGGACGGGGCGAAGGAGGCCAAGCGCCTCGCGACACTGAGGCAGCGCATGATTCGAGACATTGAGGATGAAGCGGTCTTTCGCTGGCACACGGAAAAGCGGCTTCGAGAGGCCCATCTGCAGAGCCGCGTTGACGATAGCGACCAGGTATATAGGCCTTTTGACGCTGCTGAGGCGGACAGTTATGAGGCGGGGTTGCATGGTGATGGAATGGATGGGGCGCCGAATGCGCTTGCTGTTGTTGATACCCGGGCATAGCGTTGGATGGGCTAAAGAGCTTTTAGACGAGCGTTCGAACAACGAGTTTCGAAATGAATTGAAGAGAGCGTGCTGTCGTAAACCGTTAGTCTGGCCGCGGAGATTGCAGCCTGAGGCTAAGTTCTTGGCGGTCGCGTACTTCCTAATCCGTACGCGCTGCATCGGAAATTTTGAGGAATTTCCAATTCGCAGTCAAGATCCATCTCCCTCTACACCACCTCACATCCTTGCCCGACATTGATGATGTCGCTATCAATACCTAGCGCGCCCAACAGCGGCCTCTTCAAAGCAGGCTACCAAAAGTGAGTTCCCTGGCATCTCCACCTGCTTACCATCTGAAGAAACGCAACAACTAACCCCCATCCAGCTACGATGCCCAAGATGGCGCCGTCCTGCGCAACATCGACGCCTGCCGCGCCATCTCCGGCACCGTGCAGACGTCCCTCGGTCCCTACGGCCGCAACAAGCTCGTCATCAACCATTTGCAAAAAATGACGCTCACCAACGACGCCGCGACCATCCTCCGCGAACTCGACGTCGTGCACCCCGCGGCGAAGCTGCTCGTCATGGCGTCGCAGCAGCAAGAGGCGGAGATGGGCGATGCGACGAACATGGTGATTGTGTTTGCTGGCGAGCTGCTGAAGAAGGCGGAGGAGTTGTTGCGGATGGGGCTCAAGACGAGCGAGATTAATGTTGGGTATGAGCGGGCGGGACGGGAGGCGTTGAGGATTCTGGAAGAGTTGGAGGTGGATAGTGTGGAGAATGTGAGGGATGCGGCGGAGCTGGCAAAAGCGATTCGCACCGTTGTTGCGGCGAAGCAGAGTGGGAATGAGGATTTGCTGGCGCATTTGGTTGCCGAGGCGGTGTTGGCTGTGCTGCCCAAGAACCCGAGCAACTTCAATGTGGACAATATCCGGGTGGTGAAGATTATGGGTGGCAGTTTGGAGCAGAGCCGGGTGGTCAAGGGCATGGTGTTTGGAAGAGAGCCAGAGGGGACTGTCAGGAAAGCGACAAAGGCAAAGGTGGGGGTGTTCAGCTGTGCGATCGACATCTCGCAGACGGAGACCAAGGGCACAGTCTTGCTGAAGAATAGCAAGGAGCTGTACGACTTCACCAAAGGCGAGGAGGCGCAGATGGAGGCGATCGTCAAGGAACTGCACGACTCTGGACTCCGAGTGGTCATCGCGGGCACCACAGTGGGCGAGCTGGCTCTACACTACCTCAACCGCGCGGGCATCCTCGTCATCAAGGTCTTGTCCAAATTCGAGCTGCGGAGAATATGCCGAGTGGTTGGCGCCACGCCCCTCGCCCGACTAGGCGCCCCCATGCCGGATGAGATGGGCAGCGTGGACGTGGTAGAGACGATGGAAATCGGCGGCGACCGAGTAACAGTGTTCCGACAAGAGAACGAGCAAACCCGCACAGCTACTCTGGTGCTCCGCGGCGCCACACAAAATCACCTGGACGATGTTGAGCGCGCGGTCGACGACGGCGTCAACGTTGTCAAAGCCATCACGCGCGACGCCAGACTCGTGCCGGGCGCGGGCGCGACGGAGATGCAGCTCATCGATCGCATCACCACCCTTGCAGACAAGACGGCAGGGCTGTCGCAGTACGCGATACGAAAGTACGCGGAGGCTTTTGAAGTCATTCCTCGCACGCTCGCGGAGTCGGCTGGTCTAGACGCGACGGAGGTGCTCGCCAACCTCTACACGGCGCACCACTCCCCCGCAACGAAGAAAGCAGCGACAAACGGCAGGAAGAAGAGCGCGAACGACGAAGACGACGACAGCGACGAGGAGTTCTCCTGCCTGGGCGTCGACATGGAGAACTCCGACCGCACGGGCACACTGGATGCAGAAGACGAGGGCATCCTCGACCTCATGGTCACCAAGTCCTGGGCTATCAAATTGGCGACAGAGGCGGCGCGGACGGTTCTCAGCGTGGATCAGATTATTGTCGCGCGGCAGGCTGGTGGGCCGAAACCGCCTGGCCCGAACCCCAACTGGGATGATGATGATTAGAGGGAACGTCGAAGGGAACTGTGCGTGTGTAAGACGTATAGCATGGTATAGATCAAAGCGTTTCATGAAGAATATCGCAAATGGATCACAGGAATTGATTGATCTGGCTGTAGTTCATGCCAGAGACAATGGAAGTCTCGCAAGTCGCGCACGGACCACGCTACGATATCAACTTCACGTCTTGCCTTCACTCCTCCTTGCGCAACTTCACACTTCTTAGACGGACGCGACCGCCCGCAAACCACGTTCCAATGCAGACAGAGCGGTACCAGATATCGAGCCTGTCTCTCCGATTGCTCGATGACAATGATGCGATCATCACAAAGGCCCTGTGGCTTGCTGTGCTTTCGACATCACTAGCAGCCAAGATATCAATGGACTGTTACTTCGCCTGGCGACTTGCGTGATCGATAAGTCGGTAGAAACGTTCCTAAACATGTTTGTTCTGCTACTTTGCGCTTCCTTAATTGTCACGATGCTCAACTTGCCCTGTTTGGCACAGGAAAATGCACAAACAAGCGCAAAAAGCAAACCCTCAATCCTCCATCACGAGACTCGAACGCGCGACTTTTGCCTCCGGATCAAAGGTCAAAAAGTAGGCGGCAATCAACGCCCACCGCCGATCCCCCGGCCCTCTCCCTTTGGGGGAGGAGGACACTCCACAAGCCCCCCGCCCTACAACCTATGCACATGTGGCATGGCTGCATGAGCGGTGGATCAGCACCTAATTATTTCGACCTCGAGAGGCGAAAGATTGCAAAGCCCCCGGATTGTTCATCCCTCAACGTACTTTTGGCTGTTCACCAATTTCCTTTTTGAGGTGATGATGCCGGGGCGCGGAATTGTTGATATAGTCATTCGGGGAAACGTCGGCGGTGTCACATGCGCTGATGGGGAGCCGCTGCACGACACGGTGCTCCTTCGCTTGTGGGTCTTATTCTGTTTGCTGCTCCTTCCGTTTTGGGAAAATCTACCTCATCACGATGTTTGTCCCATTCGGACAATCACTGCTACTGGAAGGGTAGCTTTCTTTTCTGTTCCATATAACGCGCATTTCATGCTCTCTCGCTACCAGTCTCCTCTCCATCCTCCAGCTCAAGGTCAGGTCTCATGGACGAGGAGACTCTATACAACCATTCGAACACTCTTATACTACGCGGCCGAGCACAACAGAGCAAACGGAACGAGCTTTGCGCATGTGAATGCGGAGAAGGTGTGACGCTGACAACATGGCCCGCGCCACTACCACGACTACTGGCCTTTCCCTCTCCGCCGCTGTGACTGCGGCCTACCTTCACACCACAGACGACTATAACCTTTTCGAAGATCCTATACACTCTTTCGTGCATCCACTCTTCCTCCCACCGCTGCTCCGATCGCTGACGACCCCTCGGCCATCAACCCTTTCACACTATACATTGTCGCTCTGCAGACTTCGGCCACCCAGACATGTCTTCCACACCAGCGCCCCCGCGGCAAGGCAAGAAGACGTCGACCCTGCCAGGACATGTTGGTCGCCCCTTGACGTGCTACTTCTGGTACACGGAGGGACGGTGCCATAAGTCCGACGCCGAGTGCCAGTGAGTATCCTCCACACTCTCCAGCACCGTGTGCAGTAACTGACGAAACAGGTACGCGCACTGGGCAACAGGTTTGACCGCGCCTCTTCCAGCTGCTAAGTCCAAGGACAAGGGCAAAGGTAAGCTCACATCACCCCTCCCAACGAGCTCGTATACTTACTGGCTCCGTCCAGGACCTGCCATCCAAGCCGATACTCCTGCACCAGCTGCCCTTCCTGCCCCCTTTCCGCCTTCCGTTCGCTTTCCCCGTCCCTTCGCACCGCCTGCTCCGGCCCCTCTCCCTGCTCCTCCCGCGCCGTTCGACCCTTTCAATGATCACGCCGCCATTTATCACAGCAACCCGCAAGCCGAGCACCAGCAACGACTGCAAGCCTGGAAGACCAGCCTCGCCGCTCGAGAACTCTCACTACACGACTGGGACGCACGTCTCGGCAACCAAGCGGCCACTCTCCACGAATGGGAGGCGCGCTTGAACGGAAGGCAGACAGCGACAACGGCGGGAGCGAACGAACTGGCCTCCACGCCAAGTGACAGTTCAGAGGTCGGGAAAGTTCTGGAGCGCATCTACAACGTACGCTCTCAACCCCTTCCTCCTCAAATTCATGTGCATTATGACTGACTCATCGGCCTCACAGGTGCTCGGCGACGCGAGAACTGCCTCAGCCGTCGCTCACGGAGAGCTAACCGGCAAATTCAAGCAGCTCTCGCAGCATCAAGCCGGCAGCGAGCAAGGCGCCGACAGCATGATGGTCGGGATGGCCATCGCTGAAGCTGCGGGCATGCTGGGCCGGTTTGAGGGACGACTGGTGGGCTTGGAGAAGATCGTTAGCGAAGAGATGGTGAAGATGGCCGGCAGTGGTGAGGATGCTGGTGATCAGGATGAGAATGGCGGAGAGAGTGCTGGCCACGGCGGATGGGCCTAGGTGACGATGACATTCAGCGGATCGCAACTTGTTGGTGTTTGAGCGACGGCGTTATGGAGCTTCTCGTGTTTTGAGCCCGGAGAGGACCAGCTCATCGCCGTGCTATTGCGTTCAGACAGATTATCATAACGAGGGAACGGATCACGACCGTCCAATGAGTCTTGCTAATACCGACCTTTTTCATATCAACCGACGCGGCTTACGAGCCTGTTCCCATGGTTCTACTCAAGCCGCTTCCGCCTGTCCTTCCCTCTCATGAATTGCTCTTCGCCCACCCGATCTACGAGAAGCGTCTTCCATCCCCTTTCAGCAACTCGGCGAAACCTCGTTCACCACTCCCGATGTCTATATATTGAATCTTCTATTCATGGCGTCTAACCAATGCCCGGCAGCATCAATTGATTCTGTTGGTCAGAGGCCAAAAAAATGCAAACCTGTTGGGGTCCTACGAGTCTCGCCTTGCTTTCTCTCCTTCCTGAAAAGGGCTGAAAAGGAGTTTGTTTTTTGTCTTTCTTTGAGCAGGTCCCGTGTTCGAGTCTGAGGTGCCTTTACTTTTTGCGTTGCTGGGTGATTACTATATCTTTTCCTCGCCCGCCTGAAGTCCACGTCCGACGAGCTCCTACTGAGGTATGCATTGAAGAGTTGTGTCTTAGTCTTGCGCCCGTTCGTGGATGCCGAAGTCATGATGCTGCTCTCCGTTCTATTCACCAGGTTGACGTCGTACAGTGATTGTCGCTCACACTGCTTCTTACTTGCTCAGCAGCTCTTGACGCTGAGGCTAATACTGATCATTAGCCACGCACTTCTCATCCTCGCGATCACAATGTGCGCGCTCACGTGGCAGTGCGCAGCTTCAGAGATGGGGAGACGATCGTCTCGAGGGCTTACTCCTCTTGACAGACGATAGAGAAAAAGCCGTCTAGGGAGTTTGATGACAATCTGACCTGCTAAACAGAAGAACATGCTGAAATGAACTGTCTATGGTTCTTTAGAACTCAACTAGTTCTGATACACAGGACCAAGCTTATTCCTCCCATCATACGTAGTATAAGCCGCCTTGTCCAAATCGATATCCTTGAAAAGACGAGCCTAACGTGTCACTCAGCACCCACTCCGGGAGACAGAAAGGGTCTGATAAAACTCACATTTATCGCCAATTCGCCCCTCTGGTTAGGCACATCCGAGTTCTTGAAGTCAATCAACACACTACTGCTGCACTCCGGGCAAAAGCGATGCGGCTTATTCTTCTTGCCGAAAAAGTAGTCCTTCAGCCGCGCCTCGGAGTCGTTTTGGAACACCACGTCTTCGCGCTTGGGGTAGACGAGGAGGTAGCCTGGTGGATGATCTGTATTACTACAAGGGGTTTCACAATAATGATTGTGCTTTGTGGAGGAGATAAAGACCATTCTTGGTGCAGATGGAGCAATTGCACCGGTTGATCTTCGCCTTGCCTTCGGGGTACAGGGCATCGTCGAGGGTGACGGTGTAGCGGATGTTGCCGCAGTGGCAGTTGGCTTCGTACGTCTTGCGGGTGCCGGTGGGTTGGGTAGACATTGTAGGGCGTTTCTGAGCGATTGATTCGACGTTGATACCTTGATGGACGAGTTGGAGGGTTGGGTTTCGAGGCCGAAGCATTGCACTGCGCGCTTGAATGCTGACAAATTTTGACCAATACCCGCTGCTGTCCGCGGACGTCTGGAATATCCGCCTGCATCATACCAACAATCATTGATAAGGCAAAAACTCATGCGTCTTATACCGTCTCGTCGACGAAATGGAAAGTCAAAGATAAAAAGTCCCTACAGCCCCACCCGGCGATGATACTCCCCCAAAATCCTCGCATCGACAAAACTGCCCACCGGCTCCCACGTTGTCTCCTCCCACCCCTTCCACTTCACCTCATACAGCATCACCGGCATCTTGCCCAGCTCGACAGGATGCGTGCGCGGATCGGACAGGTGGTGAGCGTGGATGGCTTCGATTTCGAATTCGTCGCCGTCGGCCTCATCATCTTCTTCCTCGTTGTCATCGTTGTCGTTGTCGTCATTGCCCTCGATTTGAGGAGCCCCTTGTTCATGTTCGTCATCACTTGGTTCGGGCCTCAAGCCTGCCTTGCGTCTGTATTCTGTCACAACGCCCCAATCCCCAAAACTGTCCAGTGGCTCCCACGTCACCTCCTCTGAGCCGACCCACTTCGTCTGGTAGAGCATGATTGGTTTCGTTCCTGCGGAAGCCGGATGGGTTCGAGGATCGGAGTATTGGTGGGAGAGAATGGATTCCACGACCCATTCGTCTTCGTCATTATCATCGCTATCTTCGGATGCGGATGAGGAGCTGGAGCTGAGAGGGGCGGTGGGGTGGATCAGTGAGGTTCTGGCTTTTTGCGGTGAGGTGTGAGTAGGCCGTGGAGATTTCGTTTGAGCGACGCGGATTTCGGGTTCGGGTTCGGGAGAGGAAGTCATGTCGATTACCGGGACAGGTTGCGAGAGTCGAGGAGTCGGCTTGACAGATGCGGGCAAATTCGATCTGGGAGTTGAATCGGGTTTGCTCAATGCTTTGGCAGGCGACACCTTGCTGGGAGTAGGGACTGCAACTCGCTCCGCAATCTTGATTTTGCTCGGTGCCGGGGAGATGGAGCGCGACATTGAGCTCTCCATATCAAGTCGTGGCCGTTTTGCGGTCGGAGATATACGCAGATGCTGGAACGAGTTGGGCGACACATGATCATCATCGCTCTCGTCATTGTTCCTGGTCTGGTCGTTGGTAGTAGGATCATATCGCCAGCCCAACGGCATCAGCTCGCGCGTAATCGGATGTCGTCTTCGTCGGGGGCGTTTGACCTTCGGTGCCAGCTGTTGCTGCGGCTGCTCGCCGCGAGGAGACAACGGAAGGAGTTCACCCGTGATCTTATCCCGTTTCCTGCGTCGCCGCTTCTCAGGCACGCCCGGAACGGATTCACTAGATCGGACAACCCGCTCGTCCTCCACGGTGGAAGTAACCCGTCGCCCCTCATCCTCCTCCGTACTCGACCGCACCCTCCTCCTCCTCTGTATCTCCGGCACCTTGAACAGATGCGTATACGTCGGTCTCGCGCGCCCATGTTTCCCCACCTCCGCTTCCGGCTGACCATTCTCCCCTTCCGAACCAGTCCCCTCCTCCCCGTCAGAACTACTGACCTCCTCCCAACCCCCCACGCCCCTCAACTTCGCGCGTTCCCTCCTCTCATCAGCAAGCGCAGCCCTCTCCTCCTCCCTAGCAGCCTCATACGCCGCCAGCACCCCCCTCTCCTCTTCAAACTGCGCATGCTCCCATGCCTCAAGTTCAAGCGGGGAAACATAGTCCAGAATCTCCTCCACAGTGACATCCGGGAGCGGGACGTCGCCTATGGAGAGGTCGTAGTGCACGGCTCCAGTGAGGGGGGAGATGATGCGGGCTGTTATGCGGGCGTTGCGGGGCGCGGTGGAGGAGAGTTTTGTGGGCAGGGGGCCGGGGGCGTAGGAGCGTGTTTGGCGAGGGTTGTATTGTTTAGTTGGTGGGGGTTTGATAGGTGTCCCTCCGGGCGGTGAGCGCGTGATTACCGGGATTGCCATGGCCATGGTAGGTGGTTGTGCGTTGGGGGTCGTTTGTGGTTTTCCGCGATGTTGCGCGTAGCCTAAGTGACGGAAATCGGTGGTCGTAGGGACCGCATGGTTCCAGAGCGAGCAACCAGATCTCCCGAGGATGACGGCGTGTGTTGCGTGGTTCAGACGTTTAAACGTTTAACACGTACTTCACAGAGGTGAGGTTGGCGTGAAGCTCCAGACGTCGACTTTTGTCACTCAAGCCTGGCTGTTTCGACCTCACTTCACCGGCCGCAGCCTCTCAGGAGCGTACGTAGACATGATGTTGAATGCAAGTCAACTTTCGCACGTGTTTTGCTATTCTTGACACCAGGTCGATTCACACTCAGAAATACAAGTGAGCGTGTACAAGATCAACACCATGGAATAATAGCGGTGACATGGTTGACTAAACGCCTTCGTCCTCCGGTAAAGTAGCGGTGACATGGCACCTAAACGCCTGAAGAAACCAAGAAAAACAAGTCTCAATGCTGTCAGCAGTACCTATCCAGCGGGTAACAAGGAAAAAAAACGAGCAGCACCCCCGACTCGAACCCGTGACCTGCCGAAAAACCGCAAAAAAAACAAACTCCTTTTCAAGAGGAAAGCAAGGCGAGACTCGTAGGACCCCAACAGATTTGCGTTTTTTGACCTCTGACCAACAGATCAATGCTGTTGCCATTGGCTAGACCTGGCGTGCAGATGATTCAATATGTAGAGAGTAGGTATGTGATGTTACGAGGTTTCGCCGAGCTGCTGGATTGTTTGAGGTCATGTGTTGCCAGATGCTCTACTAAATATCGAAGCTCCCCAGGTAGGTACCTAGCAAAAAGAAGAGTATCTTAGCGACTCATCATCATTCGAACTCGGGATCTGCCTGAAAAACCACAAAAAAAAAACAAACTCCTTTTCAGGAGAGAAAGCAAGGCGAGACTCGTAGGACCCCAACAGGTTTGCATTTTTTGGCCTCTGACCAACCACATCAATTGATGCGGGTCATTAGTTAGAGGCCATGCGAAGATTATTCAATATATAGAGACCACGGGTTGTGACGAGGTTCTGCCGAGCTGCTGACGACAAGTTTTCATACAAGAGTGGGACGTATGGTGAATTGAACAAGCAGTCTTCCATATCTAGCGACCCTTTTCGTATGGTATCATGACATCTCGTCGTCATATATCCCTCCCATACATATCCCCGCCTTCCCCTAACATGCCCAATTTCATCCAGGCAAAATGCAAAGCCGTGCCATGTTCGCATCGACCATCACTTGTCCTATCCCACCTCATTCCCCACCCAAAGAACGCCGTGCAATACCACCCAAACCCGAAAAAATCATCTCGTCCTCTCCCGCCCATCATACGAAGGCGGCACGCCTAGACTCCGCGCATCATTGCTAAGCGGCCAATCCGACCCATCAGCGCGACGCGCAGGGTGCACCGCGCCGCCCGCATCCGCTCGCCCAGCACCCGCATTCGGTCCCTGCCCGGGATGATAGCTGGTATACTCGTCGTCGAAGTCGGAAGGCTTGGAGTCGAAGTGTGCCGCGCTGCTTTCGACGATGCCTAGGCCGGAAGCAGGATAAGGTGGGGCGCCGAGGTCGATTTGCGAGTCGCCTGCGTCGCTGCGAGAGTAGGCTGTGTAGGCTGCGTGGTGGGCTGCGCTGGCGCCTTCGTACGGGCGGTAGGGACTTAGGCTCGGCCCTCGACCTGGTTGGGCTTGGTGGTGTAGGAGGCGGGCTCGGTCGTCTTCGATTGTCTGGCTGCGTCCTCGAGAGCCGTCGGCTTCTTTGCCGGCGCGCAGTTCCAGATTCGCTCCGGGCGCGCCGACGCCGACGGGAGCGTAGTTGGCGCCTCCAACACCGGGCTTGGCGAAATCCGGGTCTTGATGGTAACTGATGTCGTCGTGTCGCTTGCGCACGCCCACAAAGAGCCAGCGGAAGCCTCGTGCAGTCATCTTCACGATATCCCACGGATTGAAAGCGTCGACTAGCGCGGTGAAGACACCTAGATATCGGAGTTCGCTGCCGCCTCCGAAGCCAGTCCCTGGCTCGTTGAGCGGGTTGGCGTAGGAATGCTTGATGCTGTAGGGCTTCCAAGGGAAAGCGAAGATGTGCATAACGGCGAAGATGGCCATTTCGATGCAGAGGAGCATACTGGGGATGCCGACGCGGATGTCGGGATATTGGATTTGTTTGGTAGGTTGGAGGGGGCCATTGGCGGAGGAGATGAAGGAGATGACGATCTGTGAGTTGTGCTTGTCAGTGGGCTGTATTTTCATCACTATGGATTTTGCGGAAACGTACCGTCTGCCAGAAGGAAAAGAAGATCACCAGTTTAATGCAAAGCACTTTCAAAAATGGGCGATGTTCCGCCAGATCGTCCTTGAGCTGGAGGTAGAACTGGATCAGGCAGAACATGGCAATCGTCACGCTGACAGACTCAAAGACCTCGATCCAGATGTGGGCGAAAGCAGGCGACAAGCTATCCTGGCAGTATACCCCGCCGATCTGCGCAAGCACGGCAACAATGGTGAATAGCACACGGATGAAGCAATACTGGAACACGCCAACCCAAATGACCTAGTAAATGTCAGCGGCGCATTTAGCCAACCCAAGCGCAGACAGTATACTCACATTAAACCACGTCAACCCACTCCTCGGCTTCCTCAACGGACCCTTATTCTGCCCGCCCGTGCATTTCTGCAAGCCAAAAACGCTCCAGAACCAATTCTTAGGCGTCAGCGCACGGAAGTAATCCTTCTGATCGTGCAGGTTGGGAGCAATGTAATGGCACAGCAGGGTGAAGAAAGACGAGATGGCGAAAGCCTCGTAGCAGCCCTCGAGGATGTCGTAGTAGATGGCGTGGCGGTAGTAGAGGTAGGAGAGGAAGGAGACGACGGCGTAGACGGGGATGAGCAGCAGGATGCGGATGATGTGGCGCTGCTCGTAGGGCTTGAGGTAGTGCGTGGCGTGCATGAGGATGAGGAAGGTGGAGATGACGGTTGCGACGAGGGCGAAGGCGGCGCTGAGCACGAGGCCGAACTCGTGGAAGGTGTAGCCGTGGAAGATGGGCTCTTCATTGTGGATGAGCTCGTTGGCGAGCGTGTCGTTGCAGTGTGGCATGGCGACTCATGCGCCGGCCCCGGCTGGGGAAGGAAGGTGGTGGTGAAGGAAGTGCTGGGTATGCGGTGTGTTCACATTGATTGTCGCCCTTGCTCTTCTGCCGCTTCCTTTGTGTTCTCAACTGGCTGAGTGTACTCGATGCTGCCTGGGAGCTGAAGAGAGGTAGGTGAAGTGCAAGGTTAAATGCAGTCGAGCAGGCAGTTCAACGTCGGGAAGGGCCCAGTCGCAGAGCAGGCGTCGGTGAGGAATGTATGTGTAGGAAAAGACAGCGTCGCAAAGCCAAATCCCAAGTCGCAGCGGAGTAATTGAGTAAGCAGCGAGGCGTAGTTAGAGCGAAGCAAGAAAACGTCTCCCTCACCCCATGCAATGCATATGCGAAACCAACAGATCGCGCGGGAGTCGTAGGCAACTGCGCCTCTATCTCCCCTGAAGTCCCTTGCCAAGACGGACCCCTCAGCGAATGATCGTGGCGCCGCCGTTGCTTGCTCGAAACTCTAAAAGCTTAAAGTGCTTCGAAAAAAGGCCCGAGGCGGCTGTGTGGACTATTCTTGGGGGAGGCTCACGCGCGTCTTTGCCTCTTTCTTACGTGTTTCGCACATCTGATCTTGTGTGGCCCAGTGTCTCATACGAGTCTTGGTGATTGACGTGTACGTGGTTGACTGTCGTTATGTTGCTAGTATACGCCATGAAGCAAACTCGAAACAGATAGACGACCTTGCCGAACAAAAGAAAAGAAACCCATCTCAACTCTTCCATCCACTACAACACCGCAGCAGTGCCCAACGTGGCAATCTGCTCCGGAACAACACCCACCCTCTCCTTCGCCAGCAGATCCACAAGCAACGGATTGGGCCGGTTGTCCTTGCCTCCCTTCAGCACATCGTTCGACTCCTTGTAAGCCTTGACGCTATCCAGATACGCATCGAACAGGTAGCTGCTGTCTAGTGGCCCACCTTTAGCTTCAGGATGGAACTGCGTGCTGAAGATCGGGCGCGACTTGTGGATCACGCCTTCGTTGCTGCCATCGTTGAGGTTAGTGAAGTACTCTTTGAACTCCGCCGGTAGAGTCTCCGGGTCGACGGCGTAGCCGTGGTTCTGGCTGGTAATGTGGCATTTGCCTGTGCTGAGGTCGAGCGCGGGAATGTTGTGTGCGCGATTGCCGTACTTCATCTTCGTCGTCTTGGCCCCGGCTGCAATGGCCACCAGTTGGTGTCCGAGGCAGATGCCCATGATGGGGATCTGAGAGGTGTCCATGAGTTTGCGCAGGTTGTCGGACGTGGAGCGGCAGTGCGTCGGGTCTCCCGGGCCGTTGGAGATGAAGACGCCGTCGAAATGGTGAGCGGTTTTGTGGATCGGGTAGTCGTAGGGCAGACACGTGACGCTCGCACCTCGCGAAACGATACTGCGAAGGATGTTCTCCTTCACGCCGCAATCGATCAGGGCGATATGCGCATCGCCGTTGGGTGACGGCACGTGGAAGGGCGCCTTGGTAGACACCTTCTTTACCAGATTGATACTCGCCGGATCCTCGTAGGCCTCGTCTTCGTCTGCATCGTACTCCTCTCCCACCGTGATCTTGCCAAGCGACGATCCCTGCTCTCGCAGATACGTGACAATCGCACGCGTGTCGACACCAGAGATGGCCGGGACGCCCTCCCGAATGCACCACTGCGCGAGACTCTCCACCGCGGTCCAGTGCGAGTACTGCAACGCCACATCCGCGACAACAATGCCGCAAGCTTGGATGTTGGGACTCTCAAAGTACCTCAGCAGTCCGTAGTCATCTCTCGCAGCACTCGGCACGCCATAGTTCCCAATCAATGGCTGGGTAAACACCAGAATCTGGCCGCGATAAGACGGATCCGTCATAGATTCCGGGTATCCAACCAACGAGGTGGTAAAGACCGCCTCACCACTGATATTCGCCTTGGCTCCGAAACTCTTGCCGTGATAGATGGGGCCATCACGAATGGTGAAAGTGGCCGGCTCGTCCAATGGCGGGATGGCGCGAGCGCGACGAGTGGAAGGTGGAGGGGGAGCTCGCACGCTGTTGTTGACGACCGTGGCGTTGAATCGGGCTTGCGTGACGCCGACGGGCTTCCTCAAGAGGTTGAGGTGTGCTCGCATTATTGGCTGCTTGCCAATGCGAGGCAATAGGGTAGTTGTCATGTTGATTTGTTCAGAGGGGTGTGGTCTTTCGTTAATTCACAGACGCTTTCCAAAGGTGGTCTGAGATGTAGTCTGCATGCATGTCGTCAATTAGCTAATGTCGGGTAGATGCATTGGGCATCATATCGCCCTTTTTCGCCCTTGGTGGAGCTGGCGATAGTGCTTTCAAGGGAAAGGGCGGGAGCTCACCTTGCGAAGTGAAGGTCGTAGGAGCAAACGTCATGAAGCCAGTCGTGCGGATGTCAGCCCAATGGCAGGAAGAGAGGGAGTCAGCTGGAGCTCATGAGCGAGCAATGGGGCAGCTGGAGGGTATGATGGAGGATGGTGACTGTTATCAGAAGAATCGGGATGAGGATGATTCAATGTCGTGAGTAAAAGCTTATCTGCCGATTTCGGTGGGGGAAGAAAGTCGTGGGACAATGACCTCACCCAGTGTTTCCCGTGTGCAATGGTGGCCACGTTAATTCATGGCATAGTCGATTTCAAAACGAGATATGGAAGAGCATAACAATTCGTAGGTCATGATCACATATCGGCAAGCACTCCAGGATGAGTGTGCCAACTCGTCATCATCCCTCCTCCGGCACCTCCCCGCCCGCAACTTCTGCCTCCTTCGCAGCCTTGTCCTTCCGCGCCTTATCCTTCTCCCTCGCACTCTTCTTCAACTCTTCAAACTTCCCCTGATACTTCCGGAGGCTCCTGTCCTGCTTTGCAGCCAAATTCTCCAGCCTCTGCCGCTCCTCTGCTTGACCTTCGACTTGCTTCTCCAGCTGCTGAATGCGTTCCTGCAGCGATGCATCCGGTGCTGCTGCGGTTGCTGTTCCAGGCGGTCGCAGATTGGCCACACTCTGCGTTAATGCAGCGAACGAAGCATCTTGTGCGTGCGCTTCGAATGCAGCCAACCGCACAGCGAGATCCTGTAGGGTCTGCTTGAGCGTTGCGTTTTCGAGATCCAGCTCCTCGTTCGTCTTGGCACTACCAAAGGAGCCCCGCTGGGAAAATCGATTCTGTTTCGGGGATGTCGGGCCTTGCACTTCCTTTGCGTCGACGAATTGGGGCTCATCATCATCAACACTAAGCTCACGTTGCTGATGGCTGCGTGCAATGTCGGCGTACGAGTAGGTTCCGCCACCTTTCTGTACGACGTAGAAGCTCTCTGCGGGACCGAAGCCGTGGCCAAGCGTACCGCGGCGTCGCTGCTCATCTTCGATGGCTTCCAAAGCTGCTTTGGAGAAGATCTTCTTGACATCAGGATCGTTGCTTGCCCTCACTGTCCCCCTGTCCGGTCGATGTTTCACATTCTGCTCCGGCGACGTTTCCTCTGCGGTGAGCGGTAGACCAGCATAGGCCAAGACGGAAGAAAGTTTCGACATCGTGCCCGTAGTGATATTGCTGTAGAACTTCGCAAACCCTTCGTCGTCCGCCATTTTCTTGGCTCGCCTGGCTTGTAGAAGGTCTGCCTGGCTGTCCACGATTGGCGCCGGTATCTGAGTGGTGCTGCGAGTCCGCGGCGTTCGGTTCGCCTCCGGTGACTGTTGTCGCGCCTGCGCCGCTGGGAATTGGACCGTTCTTCCCGGTTGGGGAATACCACGTCGCGAAGCCATCTCACGAGCTAAAGACGGAGAAGAGTCACGTTGCTGGCTGCCAACGCGAGTGCTCGCCAAGCTGGGAGCGGACTGCCGCGTTTTCGTTGCGGCGTTTGCGGGGTCCGGAGATGTTGCTTTAGTGGTCGATTCTCCAGGCTGTGACCCCGACGCTACCGTCTTCGCAGTATCCTGTGGCACTTCAGGCTGCGAAGTTTCCTCATTCCGAATAATCTGCGCGAGTTTACGATGCTGCTCTTCCAGCAGTTTCAACACTCGGAGAGCCTACAAGACGTTAGCGATCCTCTAAACGAGGCGAGCTTGACGCTCAAAATACCTCTGAATCAGTTGTGCCTCTTGATGCGCGAGCAAAGTCCGACGAGGCGAGTTTATGCTCGTCCGCGGCCTGCGACCGATGCGCCTTTTGGAACTCTTGTGCCGCTCGGTGAGCGTGGTTATGCGCCTGGCGAATGTTAGAGGGACGATAATCTTGGAGACTGGGATGGACCCTCTTACACTGGTGAGTGGCGCTGTCTCCGCCATCGTGAGGTATGGTTATCGGCGCATCGATTCAGTATTCTGCGAGGCTGTGGTCCAGCAATGAACGATGTGACGGAGGGGATGTTGGAGACGAGCACGGGCCTCTTTCTGCGCGTGGCTCCTTCCTCAGATCCCCCGCAAACATTCCGCACTTCACGTCTCATCACACTCCATGCCAACGGCAGACGTTCATGAAACACAATGAGCACTGACACCAAAGACGCGTGCATTACTATCATTAAACCAACATCACCGCTGTTGTGGCAAATCTCCAATCACACGCGTACAATTCGTTGCCATCTCCGAACTCCCTGCCAGGATAAGCCGCCGGTCGTTTCCAACACCGCGCACCGCATCCAACTCAGGTATCAAACCTCAGACCTTCTGTAGGCGAAGTGACAGTAGCAGGGTTCCCAAAGCCCAGCTGCGATCTCTCCCCGTCCACTCCGTCCAGCGTCAGGCCGTATTGAATGTCTTTCTCGCCAGCCGCAGCAGCCAAATCGTTGCCGTTGGAATTGGAATTGTACTCCGCGAGAAGCGGGGCATTGAAAGCTCTGGCTACTTCGAACGGGGAGAAAGAGACTGGCCGCCCCATTTTCCACCAACCCCAGAAGGTGGGCAAGATTAGAGCGATGCAGATCACCTCCACCACCGCGGCGCCCAGAAAGAACCAGTAATTAGTGCGGTAGACGCTGATATCCCCTATTACTGATCCGACCGCCGTATTTTCCGTTGACAACCCAGCATCCAACCGATCCTCCAGGTACTGTAAACTTTCCTGTGCTGCTGCCGCGCCAAAGTAAAACATCAATTTGTTCATCGAGTTGACAATGGTGTCGTAGGGATCTCGGTATGAGTAGCATCCCCCTTCACTGTTGTTGTGGAAGGTCGACTGGAAGGTTAGTACTGTAGGCAGGTTGTTGTTGATGTACTCTATTTGATGGTCTTGGGTGTAGTACGCTGCAAAGCTCTCCCACAAGACAATCACAAGAGCTGCCACCCCACCCAAGGTGGATGGGTACGCCAGTTCTGCAGTCGACCAGGTGTGGTCGGTCGCACTATTGTTCGCGTATGCCACAAACTCGGGGTTGGCCAAGTCTGTCATGATTATGTTGTCGTTTTGTATCAAAACACTGTATTCGCCAATTCCCGGGACAAACGAACACACTTTCCACCGGAATGTGCCCGTACAGTCATCATCTAGTGTTGCAAAGCCAGTGATGAGGTTGATGGCTTCATCTGGCCCCGTCAACAAGCTTGGGTTTATCACGAGGCCTTGCGCCGCGAGAGGCGCCGCGATGTCGAAAGCTTGGGCGGCGCTCACATTGTATTGGATGTGCACGTCGGAGGAGACCTCATGCACCTTACAAGCAAAGGGAAACAAAGCAGGCGCTCGAATCTTAGCCTGACATCCACCAGGACAACCGCTTACAGCGCCAGGAATGGGTGCTGAGTTGGCAAATTGCGGCAAAGCGGAGGTTCGATTCGGATAGGCATCCGGTGCGATGTGATTTGAGCTGCTGCCGTCAACGGTCGGAACAGTTGCGTTGAACGCATTCGAAGTGCGGACGAATGCAGTGCCGAGATCGCTGTCGGGTATCCAGATGCCAGTGAATCCTCGGGGTAGTTCAGGAGCCATCGAAACACTCAAAGGCACGGTAGCGGTGTTAGGTATCGTAACAGTGGTCGATGCACGCTGGAGTAGTGGACCGTCAATGACAACAATAGTTGCGAAGATGCAAGCGAGTCCCAGCAGGCCGGTGCGGCGGCCAGCAGCGAGTGCTCCTGTCCAAGGCACTGTTAGCATTGAGTTCTGCAGCCAAGGCTCGGGTTAATAACTCACCGCGTAGCATTGTGCCCGCACGCCAATCGGAGTGGAGTTTGGCGATCGTGCTGCCTTTTCGAGCTCTGCTCCACCACGCGATAATCACTCCTTGCGTCGCAGCATATCGTACCGATAAGTTTGCGATAGCAGTAAAAATGGCAAGATATGTGGACGGAGGGGCAGTCCAGCTGTTGACATTTTCTCCGTCAGAGCCAACCAATACTCCAAGAGACGCAACGAGAGATGCGGCGGCCAGTAGCAGACCGAGAAGACCCGAAAGCGGCCCAAAGCGAAGCCACGAGGAGTGCCATGGCCGAGGCGGTGTCCTGGAAGAGTCTGGACGAATGACCTCGGCCACCGTGTTATTCCATGAGGGCCCGGACTGCTCAGAGATGGGTGATGTGGCACTCAAAGATGTGGACCGTATGGACTCGTCATCAACAATGGCCAACTGCTTCAGGCTCTCGGCTTCGGCTATCTTGCTGGTTTCCAGAGAGATGCGGTCCACCGTTGGAGGATCTGCGTGGGGGGAGATCATGACGACGTGCGTGCTGTTGGCTGTCGTTGTCGTTGTCGATGTTAGCACTGTTTGCGGTGTTTGATGCTATTGCAAGCTCGTAAAGGGTGTTGTTGGTGCTGAATGTGAGTGATTTGCGCGGGAATAGTAAAAGACTTCAGATAGCATCGGCGAGCGGCGAAGGAGGATGGGTGCAATTGATCGCTAAAAGCCCGGTGTTCTGACGGCATTCTCTCACGAGGAATTCCTGCTACTTGTAGGAGGTCGAGGGAAGGCTGTCGATAGCATATGGCCCCGCCATGTCGAAGCGTGCCCTACATGTTCCGCATTCGATGAGGCTTGGAGTTCCGTAATCAGTGGCGCAAACGCCATAAGAGTACGGCCATTCTCACAGCTAAATCGAGGAGGTATAGCCTATCGTCCATGGTTACAGTTGTGGCTGAATGGAGAACGAAACGAGCCGCTTATCAGAGCAGGCTGCGTTTCAAGGTTCAGCCACGCCTGCGCGCAATACGATCGCAAGCAGCGGGCACAGGTCGGATTCGGTCAAGCTGGGCTTGTTGTTTCTCCCGCTGCAGCCATCTTGACCGAGCACGCCGTAGCCCCGGGTCTGCGAGGCTTGGAACAGAGTCCAGTCGGTTCGACACACCGCGCAGGCTAATTTTCGCCTCGAGGCTGGAGCGTATGATGAGACACTCACCGACCTATCAAGCCAGAACCTCAAGCTACGAAAGGCCGATCGAGCACGTGGCCATTTCCGACATTGACCAATCTGCTTCAACAAGAGTAACGCTTGCAGGCAGCGCCGCCATTTCCGAGCGGTCCAGACTCCTCGGGTTCGCTAGCAATGCATGGCACGTAGTCAACATAAGTCAGCACTTGAGCACCACCGGCATGCCGTCTGCGGTACTTGTAGGGAAGTCTTCCGGCCGTGAGCACTCGCGCTAGTGATTGCACTCGCGCGTCCCGCGATTTATAAGCTGGACCGCCTTTCGTGACTGGAGCCTGCACGCGGACATCTTCCGATACCACCATACCCTAACGTCGCTCGATACGTGTCTGGTGACGTCGCATGCACGGGGTGGGACGGGATTGAAGCTTTCGCCACAAGATTGAGAAAAGATGTTTCGTCAGGCCACATGCACAGTGATGGGGATATCCTAAGTCGAGACATGAAGTTGGATGAAGCTGCGTGCATGTTTGGCCTGAGGCAGAAACTGTCTCTCGTCTCCACCTCCGACTCCGGCTCCACTCCTTCTACTGTATCACAACGTCAAGCTATGATGCCATTGTTGCAGAGCGATGTGCAATCTTCCTGAGATGTTGTCGACCACTAGCATTTGTTGCGTAATACCTGCCTCAAGCTTGCTGGGAAATAGATCTGCCAAGTCCAAGCTCTCCTGTTGATCGCCACCTGCGCCAAGCTTCCCAGTTCAGGAGTCAACATCATCGATGCCTTGAACCGGCACCAACTTCATCTCTGGCCATTGGACAACTCCTCCGGGAGAAGATGGTGTGAGAAGCATCGCCAGCAGTTGTTGAGCAGCCGCTCCGAGGTTGACGGTCATCATCACAATGCCGTCCCCTTCCCCGCGCAGGGGCTTATCGAAACTGCGCCGCAATCAGGACAGCGGCAACGACTCCACCAAGTCCCTCGCCGAAAGCTCGACAAGCGATGAGCCTGGTCCAGAGCCTTCCCTCCATACGACTTTGTCCGATGGCACCGCCAAACTTCGCGAACGGTTAAGGCGCAAATCGGTTGATGATCGGCGGAACAGCGGCGACTCCGGTAATCGATTGTCCAACCTGATGACTCGGCGCCGAAGCAAATCAAAGAAGACCGCGTCAGATAGTCTGAACCGCGAGCTCAGTGTCGACTCGGCGACTGGCAATCTATCTCGCAATCATTCATCTACCTCCCTCGGCCTGGATGACAGCGGCCGAAGCAGTCTACTGACAGACGATGAAGCGGAACATGACGGGTGAGTGCACTCATATTCCTACTATGCTCTTTGTGCTCGCATGTACCGCCCAGTGCCATTGGTCTTGCTCGCGTGGCAGCCATATCCTCGTGGCCCGTCACGCGTACGACTGCCCGCCAAGCACGACCCTCGGCTGGAGCCGAAAGGTCCGGGAAAGTCTAAAGCGAACCGGCGGAAACTCTGACATCGTCGTCCGCATCCGCGTCAACCTGTTGCAGCAATACAGCACGCACCACTTGGCTGCTGACTTTGTCGTTCGCTGTCCCGTGTGCGCCGGTCTCCGCCTTAACACCGTTCTTTATTCCACGTACTGCTATTCGTTGTCTTCCACGCAGCCTGCCATCCATTGGAGCATCCCTGTATTGACATTTCCCCGAACCCAGGAAACCAAAACGTCCACCACTTTCAACGCATGCTTCCCACGCCGGCTACTTGACCCTCTCCGCCCCCGAGATCCCAGCGAATCCCAATCCCGTTGACCCTGCACACCTCGCCTCAGCCCTCTCAACTCCCCCACTTCTACCGAAGCCGAGCACGAATGTCCCCGACGTTATCGAGCCCTACGACATCGAACCCTTTCCGCGGCAGCCCTCTCCTGAGCGAAACACCTCCGATCTGTTGAGAAACGCCATTGGCTTGTCTCAACGAAAAGACAGTTTCGACGCCGATTCTCTCGCATCAGCGTCGTCAAGCAGAAACAATAGCGTGGACATTCAGGAGCGCATACCTTCCGAGAAGGCGGTACCACCCGCTGCGACCCAGGAAACAAAGACCCCTCGACGCTCGCAGATCGAGACGTCTGTTCGACCAGCAACACCCCCAAGCCTGACCGCGACCCCTACCACCTTCGTGACCCCGCCCACTCCCACCGATCCTCTCGCCGACGCTCCCACTTTTGCTCCGCGGGCCTTTCAACGCTCTGCACGGGAAACCTCACCTACCAGGGACAGCGTTCGTGGTCGGCGTATCAACATCCCCAGCAAGCTCTCCCAATCCATACCCGCCCCTCTCACACCCACGGTCGAAGAGACCAAGACTCCGGGTGGCACACTTGCTCAGAACACGAACGCCACCGGCTTCTTCTCAAGTGTGTTTACCGCTGCGCAAAAAGCCGCCGACTCGCTCAGTCACTCTATTGCCTCGAGCCCAAAGAAGGTTAATTCCCCCGAACAAGCTCGGGCAGGAGGGGGAGGAGAAGCAGTGCATACTGGAGACAGCCAGAGAGGACTGGAAGGAACTGGCGAGATTAAACCACCGGCGGCAGTCCACACACTGGGAAGCGGGGATCTGAATTTCGGTCATCTTGGTTTAGCGGAGCACAGCAGTGAGCCGAGTCCGATGAACTCCTCGCCCAATCTTGCGCTGCAAAACGGATTCTCGCAATGGGACGATGACACCCACCACAAGGCGGAAGAGGAGGCGGCAGCTCGCGCTGTGTCCGAAGCCTACCATGAGCCAGTCGAAGGGGCGTTGAGCCGAGCGTTGAACGGGCGGCCACTGTCCATTGCTTCGAATGAACGTCTTACCCTTGGTGGCGAGCATGCCCTTCCCAAGCCTGGTGCGGATGCAGATTCACTTCAGTCACTCCAGCGTTCGGGAAGTGTCAGGAGTAGGCTCAGTGGCCGACGGCGACGGAGAGGTACTTCAGCCACAGCCGGCACGGTGGGCACGGCGGGCACCACCAATACTATAGCTGCAGGTATCTCGGCTTCAGCGGGTGGCTTGGGAAATCTATCTGCTACTCCCGCCGGTCGTCGGTTGACAGGATTCGCGGTCGCCAGCAACAAACGAAACAAGGACTTTCACCAGTTGTTTCGGAGTGTGCCAGACGATGACTACCTGATTGAAGACTACAGTGCAGCATTGCAGCGCGACATTCTGCTTCATGGGCGGTTATACGTCTCCGAAGGCCACATTTGCTTCTCCAGCAACATCCTCGGCTGGGTGACCAATCTCGTCATCAGCTTCGACGAGGTGGTGTCGGTGGAGAAGAAGAGCACGGCCGTCATCTTTCCCAACGCGATCGTCATTGCAACATCGAACGCTCGGAATACGTTTGCCAGCTTTGTCGCTCGAGACTCGACGTATGAGCTCCTCATTGGCATTTGGAAAATCAGTCATCCGAATCTGAAGAGCTCGTTGAATGGCGTTACACTGGACAACGCTGGTACCGGCGATAAGACCGAAGTCGCCGGGCCGGACGATGGTTCTGAAGATGGCTCCGGCTCGGCATCAGATGACGAAGTATATGATGAAGACGAAGAAGACGAAGATGGAAGTTTTGATGATGCTGCATATTCGCGCAGTATAGCTGGGAGCGATCGGGGTGAGAGGACAATCAGCCGACAGCCCTCCAACGCGCCGCTTCCAGGTACCAGTCAAACGAACGGATCGGTTCCCAAACCGGTCGAAAATGCCGATGCGTCCACTGCAACAGCAGCTGGCAGTGCCGATTCTCCTGGCCCAACCACACACGAACCCACGCAATGCTCCGACGGCGCCGAACACTACGACCGACCACTGGTCGACACCACCATCCCTGCCCCTCTCGGCAAAATCTACTCCTTGGTCTTCGGGCCGGCATCCTTGACCTTTATGAAGAAATGGCATATCGAAGACCAGAAATCCCGAGACCTCAACTTCTCCGACACCCCGCTCGATAATGAGCACAAAACGGTGACGTTCGACTACATCAAACCGCTCAACGCCCCCGTGGGCCCGAAGCAGACGAAATGCATCACCACGTACAATCTGGTGGCTTTTGATTTGGAGAAGGCGGTGACGGTAGACTGCAGCACGCAGACGCCCGACGTACCCAGTGGCGGCGTCTTTTCCACAAAAACGCGGTACTGCTTGATGTGGGGGCCTGACAACTCTACCCGCATGATTGCGAATTGCACGGTCGAGTGGACGGGGAAGAGTTGGTTGAAAGGTTTGTTATTGACACCTGGTGATTGGATTTCAGTTAGGCTAACTTTCCCAAGGCCCCATTGAAACCGGCGCAAATAACGGCCAAATCGAATTTACGAAGAGTCTTGTCGCCGCGCTACGAGCAGCCGTCTCGACGAAATCGCCCACCAAGGTCGCAGCAGCAGGCAAAAAGGGCAAACGAAAAGGCAAGAAAGAAGTCTCGGACGGCGAAGGCGCAAGCGATGCCCGAAACGCCGCCGCCGTGGCCGCCGAGCAAAAGCCTTCAGACTGGGGCCTCTTCGAACCCCTGCATACCCTTCTCCGACCCCTCATCCACATCTTCGGCCCGTTCATGACGGCCCAGACGGTTGTGGCGGTGTTGCTCGCGCTGCTGCTGTACACCTGGTTCAACCCTCCGCTCCGCAGCAAGGGTCTGGACTCGCGCTTCCCAGCCTACACCTCGCCACAACGCTTAGCCGCCTACGAGGAGCTCTGGCGCAGAGAAGAAAGCAGTCTATGGGACTGGCTAGAAGACCGCGCAGGCCTGGACGGCGTGTACGGTGCTATGGGCGGCAAGACAGGGGGAGACGATCGGCGCGATAGACAGCGGGTTCTGGCTGCGCGGGATATGGGGAAGCGCTTGGATGATGAGGGTATGAGTGAACGGCAGATTGACGAGGCGATTCGCGTTACGCATGAGCGGTTGGAGGCGCTGCGAGAGGCTGTTGCCAGGAAGAAGGAGAGAGTGGGGAAGAAGGCGAGGTGAGAGGGCAGCCGAGCGCTGGTTTGGGGTGCTTTTCGTCGTCAAGCGTGGAAAGAACGAACGCAGGCAGCCAAGCCAAGCCAAGGATCAAAGGCGAAGTGCGAACTGTACATCACTGGCCCGCGAACCTGACCGGTCAAGTGCTGGGTTCCCGGACACATCATGGGGCCAAAATGATGAGGCAGAGGACTTGAGTACTGCGCCGCTATGAGTACCAATTCTCTTGGTCATCTGAATTTCACGAGCGACTGAACGTTGCACAAGGGCGTATGCATCATACCCAAAATTGCCGGAAACTTCACCCAAGCCGGCTATGACGAATGAGACTGCACAGTACACCTGCTGTGTGTCGTCTCACAGCAGCTAGAGATATAGAGCCGGAATGATTCCCCGCGAAGCTTTTCGAGGCCTCTGTGGACTTCACATGTTGGACAATCGATGATATGTTTCGGAGAACGCTCCGACTTTTCTGTTAGGTGTGGGTTTTCTTGACCTGAAGCCAAAGTCGTCAATATGCGCACCTTGCAGTCTTTGACGAGTGGATTTATTCAAGGAAAACGGTCTAGCAGACTGGAAGAGGCCCCGCGGATGTAAGAATGTTGCGTACACTGGGCCAACACGGAGGCCGTTGCTCGTCGCCTTGCGGCCCAATTTATGAGTCTCCTCACCTGGAGAGCATTGCGGTGACCACTAAATTCAAAGACTGAACCAATCTTCTGCAATGGATTGCGCCCTCGAAGCACATGTGACTTTTCGTTTTGGCGTACTGCATCCCGCGAGGCTGAGACGAGATGCATCGAGATTGCATGCAGAAGAGATCGAGGTAACGACCGGTCATGTCTTTCTTCCCCATCGGCAGAGCGAGGTTCGCCGTGTACGAAAGAGGCAGGTTATAAGTAAAACCATTGCCATTCGCCGTCATGTGATGAGTCCAGCCTCTTCAGTGCGGACCAAAGGAGCTCTTTCTCTCAGCCTTCATGACACCACATTCCGAGTGTCTGGATGTCATTTGTGGGTATCTACAAGCTCGGCAGGCAACATCGTTCCCCGCTCGTTAGATCCGGTCGGAGATGGTTCGCTGTGGACAGCTTAAAGCAAGATAAAGCAGCCTCGACGCGAACAACACAAACGAAGTGCGAACCGTCGCTGACGTGCCGGCTTTGCGGTCCGTTGGGGCCGCCGCACACTGCATCCTTCGTGCAGATGCTGCTTCCGCGAGCAGGACATGTTATATCCTCCTCGCGATTCCCTCAAGCAGGAGTGCGATCGTGTAGTTTCGATAGCAGTTCTTCCTGCGTTGCCCGTGACGCCCGATTGTTTCATTCTTTCAACAACGGCGTGGCGGGCGTGAGCGGATGGCCGTCAGCTTATTCGGGAAATTGGACACTGAGACATCCCGAATTCCCAGCCCGTCACATTTGCTTACCCTCTCCCCCTGGACAGCACGTCGTATGCTCATCCCACTCACTCGATAAGTATCGCAAGGGAAGCAGTGAGGAAAAGTGAGTGGGAGAGCGCCAAGGGGTCAGCGCACCATCACTCTAGGCTTCGGGACTTATCGGCTGCCGCCTGGCGAAATTCGCCGCCTCTTCCGAACGTCGGGCATATATCGGCCGTCTTTGCTGCCACTGCCTTCCATCCTGCGCGACCGCACTCATCTTGGTTGATGGACCAGTTCAGGCGGCTGCGTTCCCACGATGGCACTACCGAAGCGTCATGGTCTTCGAAGGCGCGGACTCAACCCGAGGCCTTCTTTCGTGATTGTTCCACGGGCACCCCAACCGGCTTGACTTCGTACGTCAACGGCACCTTATTCATGCGCAATGCGATGATCTAATTTATTTCTTGCAGGAAAAGTGGTATCTTCAATCCTGCCATCGTTGACAGCCCTCGAATGGGCAGTCCTGTGTCTTTTGCTGGACCGGCATTCAAGTGCGACAATCGGCCGCCCAGGACTTTCTATCATCCACTGCGAGCATCACCTGATGCCACCACAGCAGTTCATCTCGAGGACTTGACTCTCGACACGGCTGATGGCGACCGCTCGCGGCTCCCGTCGTGTGCGGTAGAGTCGGCAGTGGCGACGCCTTCGCACTCCGTGAAGCGCACACGGGCAACCTCCAGCCCGCATCGACGTTGCAGTAGACGTCTTGATGCGCCGCGTGGACATGAACAGCCTGCTGATCCCTGCACGCGCGGCACGCGCAAGAGCAAAGTCCGGCCACCCGCTTCCCAGAATGTAGGCTCCAGCCAGTCGCAGTATGGACGTCAGACCAAATATGACCGGATACCCGGTGGCCTGCCGGCCTGCAGCGCCGCGAAACCATTTACTCCCGGACCAAGGGACTCGGGCTACGAGTCTCATCACGAACCTGCTTCTTTTCCCACAGCGCCCAGTTCTTTGTCATGTGTCCACGAGACCGTCCCTCATGAACAGTGCCCTCCAGAATACAACGGCCTCTCCCCGGGTAAGGGTCAATACAACATGGCACCCCAACCCCCAATCACTCCAATCACAAAAGTGCAACTGGCAGCCGAGATCAAAGGAATCTACGCCGCCCTCGTCCAAGTAGAAGCCAGATGCATCAAGATCCACAACGACCAGGCCAAGGATCCGGACTCGGAGCTGAGCGCGGAGCAGCTGCAAGCATTGATCGGTCTACAGCGCACGCTCCTCTACGAGCATTACGACTTCCTCGTTGCCACGCAGCACTCGGCCGCTACATCGACGCTGAAAGGACTGCCGGCAAAATACAGCATGCCTGCGCGCATGTGGCGCCATGGCATTCATGCCTTCCTCGAGGTGTTGCGTGTCCGACGGCCGCACTCGCAGGAGTATATGTTGTCGTTCATCGGGCTCGCATATCAGATGATGACGCTTTTGTACGAGACCGTGAAGTTGTTTGAGGACACTTGGATCGAGTGCTTGGGCGACTTGGCGCGATATCGGATGGCGATCGAGGAGCACCGCGAGGGCCATTACATCTGGGGAGGCGTCGCAGGTGCGTTATACGATCCTCTAAATTGAAGCGTTTTACTAATAGTGTCTTGCAGCGTGGTGGTATCGACTCGAATCTGACCAACACCCCGAGGTTGGAAGGCTGTACCATCATCTCGGCATACTGGAATCTCCGAGCCTACGCAAGTTCTCCCTCTACTCCAGAGCTCTCACCAGCCAGAAACCGTTTTACAACGCCCGAGACTCCCTGACCACGCTGTGCACCCCAATCATGCAAGGCGAGACCCCCAGCTACAAGGTCGCCGACTCCTCTGCTCAAATTGCCCTCCTCAAATTTCATGCCTCCGTCTATTCAAAGTGTAACGAGGATGAACTACGCGTCGCCGCTCGCAAAGCTTTGTCCTTGCTCGAGCACGACTCCACGACCGAAATCCGAAAATACGGCGTCGAACTAGTCGTCAGCAACATCGCCGCGCTCCTCGAACTCGGCACTCCGCAGAACCACCTCTGGCAAGCCTTCAGCCACGCTTTCCACGACTCCAAAAATGACATCTACCCACCCGACCTTGCGTCTTGCGCCAGCCTTTCGCCCACCCAAGCACCCCCGCCCGTGTTCGACTTTGTCTACTCAGCCTTCAACCTCCTCCTCCACCGCGCGACTACCTCCACTTCCAACCTTTGCGACCTCCTACCCACAATCCACGCCATTCTCCTCTGGCTCCACAGCCTCCTCACCCTGCAACAAACCCCCAGTGCTCCACCGCCGACAGCCTCCACCACCCATGATGCGCCACCAGACAATACGAGCAGTCTGTTCTTGCAACCAGAGTCCTTCTCCTGGGGTAGACTAAGCAGCATCCTCAACGCGACGGCGCGCATCAGCACCAGCACCGCGACGCAACCCATCAGCGACCGCACCGTCGAGCTCGCGCGCCAAATGCGGTTTCCAGAGCACTCCAAACCTTTACCGGAGGACTTCACTTTCCGCGGCTTGAACTGGCTTTCGCAGAAGTACTACCCTTCGTCCACCACGTACTTCCCCAAAGATGTAAATGACGGAACGCGGTACGATGAGAATGAGACAGTGGCGCAAGCGCGGGTTGAGAGGATCCATTGGTTGGGCATCTGCATCGCGCAGCGAAGCGAGTGTCTTCGCTTCGATTGGGAGGAGCGGGTGTTTTGCGTTGCAGAGGGGATTCCGGCGCCGGCGATGGAGGGCACGGAGCACGACGTGCAGCAGTTGGCCGGGGTGACGTCGAATGACGACGGAGGAGAGGGAGAGGCTGTGCACGGCTCGACGCCGCCCACGTCTTCCACGCCTTCGGAATACTCTGATTCCGAGGGGTATGGCGTGGTAGTAGCGAGCAAGACGCGCTCGAGCAAAGCACGCGGCAAACGAGCACAGCAGCCATCCCCACCTGCGAAAAGTAAAAGTAACGACAGCGAAGACTTGCAAGGGGAAAAGGAAGGAGAGGGACAACACGGCCGACAACAACAACATCAGAATCCGCTTTTCTCACGTTCTTCTCACGACGCGGAACACCAGCACCACCACCAACACCAATCTCGAATACGAATGCAGTGACTCCGGACGATGAGCGGCTATCTAACGTAAGGTGAGGTAGTCGCGACATCGCGAGGGGGCAATTTTCGCGGCGTGCGCGGAGATTGGCGGTGGTGGAGGCAGTGTTCCGCGATAAAAGCGCTTTCAAGCATATTACACCCATCTACTTCATGCACACAACTTAGCTCAAGACTGCAAGAGAAGCTAGGCTTTCGGTAGTCAAGATCGATTGCAATATCCTTCACTCCTAACTCATCGACCAGCACCGCCAGTAGCGAAGCGCCTCATCCGCTCCTCCGCCGCCCGCGCCCTCTTCTCCCTCTCCAACTTCACCCTCATCTCCTCGCTCATGCCCTTCGCCTCCTCCCTCCGTCTTTCTTCGGCAGTCATGGCAAGCACCCTCGCCTTCCCTCCATTCTCAAGCACATTCCCCCTCCCAAACCGCGCATCTTTCTTCTCCGCGTCCGCTTCCCTTAGCCGCCGCACCTCCGCCTCGCGCCGCGCCTTCTCCGCCGCGTCTTCAGCCGCTTTATCCTGCGCTTCGCGGGCGGAGCGCGCCTCGACGTCCGATGGCGATAGTGCGGGCGCAACACCGGCTGCATCCCAGGGCCACTTTTCTTCGCCTAGCTGGTGGCGCGCGAGGCGGAAAGCGTCGCGGGAGGGTCTGTCGCCTGCGATGTCGAAGGGGGATTTCTCTTCCTGGTTGCGGATTGTGGGGTCTGCGTTTGCTTTTAGGAGGAGGGCGGTGATGCAGGGTGGGGAGTTGAGGGAGGAGGCGAGGTGCAGGGGTGTGGGGGCATGGTGGTGCGCTTCTTGGGGGTGGAAGGGGAAGTTGGGGGAGAGGGTGTTTGTTTGGAGGTAGGTGAGGAGGGCGGGGGCTTTGGAGCGGCGGATTAGGGCTTGAAGTTGAGTTGTGTGGTGTGTGGCTTCTTCTTCTGCTTTGCTGGGCTTGGGTTGGGTGGCTTTGGAGGGTGGTGGGGTTGATGGTGGTTTGTAGGCTGCTGCTGCTGCCGCGGCGGCTTCTTCTTCCGCTTGCTTGGCCAGAGCTGCTTCGTCGATGGTGCTGACTTTTACTCGGGTGAGTTCGACAAAGGCGCGCATGAGCTCGGCTTGGGTTGCTCTGCGGGTGTTGAAGGGGAAGCCGCGGATGCGGTCGTCTCTGGAGGACAAGACCTGGGCTTCGTATGGCCCAAACAGAGTGCGACGATTGGTGGTGCCGCTCGCTCGGATGAAGAGCAGATCCGCCGAGTCGATGAGTTGCTTCCATTGTGCCAGCAGCTCTCGAACTTCCAGCGTCAGCGCGACTTCGTTGTGTCGGCGGATGCTGGAGCCGGCGGAATGTGCGTTTCCCTTCGAATTGTCGTTGGCGGATTGTGAGCCGCCCTGCTTTCGTCGAGTGGTGTATCGATGGAAGGTCTTGTGCGCGATGACCGTCGCCGAGCGATCCTCCACACCATTCTTCTTTGTCAATTTCGGAGTGAGGGAGACGAGCATGGCGGCAAAATGACCGCCACCGATCATGCAGAGGAAGTAGTGTGGTCCGGAGGCACTGGTGCCTTGTTGAAGCATGCTTGGTGGGAGAGCTACGCCACCTTCATCGTCGTCCGCGGGTGCTTTTCGCTGCTTTGGGGGTGGTTTTGGCGAGAGCTGTTTCTGCTTGATCGTTTCCGGGAGTGTTTCTGGCTGGGCTTGTTCTTTTGTCGAGAAGATGGCTCGGTAGACGCCGAGAGAGGTGTTTGGAGGTAGTGTGGAGGACGTGAACCAGATCAACGGGGGGACGCCACTGCCCTTCTTCCTCTTACTTGCCGGGGCATCCTCGGCGTCTCCATCTGCCAACTTTGCCTGGCGTTTGAGCAATGCGCTGAGGGTGGTGTCTTTGGTGCCATTCGCATCGTTCGTGTCCGACTCATCCGACTCGGTGGTGTCCGAACCCGAGATGCTCTCATCGAGCTCGCCAACCAATCGTTCAAACTCTTGCTCAGTGACTGGCTTGCGTGCGCGCATCTTTTGCTTGAGATTGTAGCCATGCAGATCGGAGCGCACATGGTTGCGCTGGTCTTGAAGAGTGGCGAAGGAGAGGCTGCAGAGGGAGCAGGAGGTGGCGGAGACTGTGGTGGCATCTTGGGATGGTGACGGCGACTGTGAAGGGGTGGATGGGGCAGAAGAGTCGGGTGCAGGTGCTGCGGTTGGCTGGAGTTTGAGTTGGAGCGTGTAGAGCAGCTCTTCTGGTAGGTCGAAGAGGTACAGAGGGCGTTGGGGCGGCTGCTGCTGCTGCTCCCCTTTGCTCGCCATCACGGTCGACACCAAGGTTGGTCTGACAGCGGGTGAATAATTCCAGAAGGACATATAAATGGGATGGTGACGATGTAGTCATGCACCTCGCTCGCCAATTCTAGCCTTCGCGTGGTGCGGATGTGGGGCGACGACCTTGATGTCCACCCTTCACGCCTTCCTCCACGCCTCACGCCTCGCAAGCCTCTCTTCACTCCATTCCACCGACGCGCATCTTCTTTATATCTTATCCAAGAGCGAATACATCCTCCTAATCTGGTGATTCCGTCTTCATTCTCGCCGCCAAAGTCGACATCACGAGGTTGCCGGATATCTGTGGCGCAGAGAGAGTGTGGCGGTGCAGCGGAAGTTTGGGATGAAGTCGAGTGCAGCAGACAAATTCCACGACATAGTGACGAGTGCTTGAGTCGGAGGAGTGGTCGGCAGTCTTCAGAAGAGGGCGTGTGCATCAACATGCCTCTCTCCAACGATGAGCGAGGATGGGTGATGACCTGCTTAAGCGGGATCGGTGAGTCTTGTCCTCTATCTTTACGATCCATTCATGCATGCACGAAGCCAATCCACAACTAACCACTTCCCCCTCGCAGCATGTGTTGTTGGAGCGTCCATCATCTGCATCGACATCCTCATCCGCCAGTTCCCCGGCAAACGAGGCTTTCGCATCCAGGACAGCGATGTCTTCCTCAGCTCCTCCCTCAGTCTCAGCTTTGGGGTGATGGTATGTGCATCCTCCTCTACCGACCAACATCCCACTGACGCTCCACTGTAGCTCTTCTCAGCGTTGTACAAGATGCTACCCTCGTCAAAAAGCTCTCTCATGAAAGCAGGCTTCACTTCCCAAGAAGCCGCGTGGATCCTGATTGCCTGTTTCCTTGGTGGGGTTATCGGTATTCAGTTCATTACCAACATCCTGCATGGCTTCATGCCAACTCACGCCGTCGATTGCGACCATTCACATGAAGCCGAGGATGGCCATGGCGAAACTAAGCGTGCCGACCAACATCAACGCCCAGGCTCCTCCCTTTCCCGCCGGAAAAGCTCCCTGCCCGGCCACATTTTCCACAACGGCAGCGGTAAAGGCTACCAATCGCGTCAGACCTCTTACTTTACTCCCACCCACTCTCACGCTCAATACGGCCCTACGGAGGAGTCGGAAGACCAGTACTCCACCGTACGACGGCCTTCCCTCCATCAGCGCGTCACCAACAAGCTATCTCAACTCAGTCTCAGCAAGCCCGAATGCGACTCCACCGGCCCATGTCACGGCTTCAGCGATCCTTGTGGTAACGAGTGCTTCAAGAACATCACCGCCCGAGGTGGCTTCCGTGCAATAGGCAGGACGGGATCGACGAAGAAGAAACCCAGCCTTACTCGCATCACCACCGTCGACCCCATCGTCGAGACCGAAACCACCCCGTTACTCGAGCAGATATCCGAGGTGTCCGCACGACCTCACATCCACCACCACCACGACTCCTCCACCCCTGCATCATATCACACCCAAGAGCCAGCCTCTCCCACCCTCGACGACCAGGATCCCCCAACACCCACCCAAGAAACCTCTCCGCCCCCACCCGAACTCCACCATCACCACGTCCCGACCAACGCCTTCCTCTCCATCGGTCTGCAAACCAGCATCGCCATCGCCCTGCACAAGCTTCCCGAAGGCTTCATCACCTACGCCACCAACCACGCCAACCCCTCCCTCGGCGTCTCCGTCTTCCTCGCCCTCTTCATCCATAACATCACCGAGGGCTTCGCCATGGCCCTCCCCCTCTACCTCGCCCTCAACTCCCGCCTGAAAGCCATGCTCATCTCCTTCCTGCTCGGCGGCCTGTCGCAACCCATCGGCGCCGCCGTTGCAGCCGTGTGGTTCAAACTTGCCGGCCGAGGCAACTGGGCGCCTAGCGAGGGCATGTACGGCGGCATGTTTGCCGTTACCGCGGGCATCATGGCGAGCGTGGCGCTGCAGTTGTTCAGCGAGAGTTTGGACTTGACGCATTCGCGCGCGCTGTGCATGTTTGGTGCTTTTGCGGGCATGGGCATTTTGGGGATTTCGAGTGCGCTGACTGCTTGAGGTTGATTGTCATTCCGTTTTGCTTGGAGGCGGTGAGGGAAATTGGATTACATGGTGTTCTTGCATGGGTGTAGCGTTGGTTGTTTTGGATCATGATACATGAGATGAGGATTAAGAATTTTCCAGCATGTTGGTCGGGACACGAGTGACACTGTTATCACAAGGCAGGGAAGCGCACGAATTGCGTCGTTTTGAGCATGTTCCAATTGATCTATATAACTCCAATCTTTTTACTTGCACGAGCCGCCGTGACAAGACTGTTCGTGTGCATCTACCGTCTCACACTCTTGTGTTCGTCGGGCAGAAGGCCACAGTCCCGCTGTCTGTCTCAGGCCATGCAATGCGTCGCCGTCTAAGAGAAGATGGGGATGGGGAAGCCGTACTAAGAAAAAGAAGTCAGTCAGCAATTCATCAAAGTAAAGAGAACAAGAAAAACACTCACGTTCGTAGGGTTGTTGAACCGCAAATCCTTATCCAGCGCCGAAATGCTCTTCAGCTCCGCCTCGCTCATCTCAAACCCGCACACGTCCAAGTTCTGCGCCAGGCGCGTCTGGTTGTTGCTCTTGGGGATGACGGCAATGTTGCGCTGCGTCGACCAGCGCAGCAGCACCTGCGCCGGCGTCTTGCCGTGCTTGGCCGCAATGCCTTTGATCACGTCGTGCTCCATGAGCAGCGGCGTGTCCTGCGCGGACTGCATGTTCATCTCCAGGAAGGACTGCGGGCCGAAGGAGGAGTAGGCGGTGACGGCGATGCCGCGGTTGTGGCACAGGTCGATGAGGTCTTGCTGCACGAGGTAGGGGTGGTGTTCGATTTGCAGGGTTTGCGGGAGGTGCTTGGCGTAGCGCTCGACGTCGAGGATGAGCGCGCCGGTGTAGTTGCTGATGCCGATGGCGCGGATGAGCCCGGCGTCGTAGAGCTCTTCCATGGCGTGGTAGGTGGTTTCCAGGCTCGTCTTGCTGAGCTCGATGGTCTTGTTGTCCTCGATGAAGAAGCCGGGCGGGTAGCGCACCGAAGGATCAACATACTTGAGCGCAATGGGGAAGTGAATGATGAACAGATCAAAGTACTCGAGTCCCCAGTCAGCAAGCTGACGCTTGCAAATCGGCCCCACGCGCTCCTTGTCGTGGAAGGAGTTCCACAGCTTGGAAACGATAAAGAGCTCCTCGCGCTTCACGAGGCCCTCGTCAATGGCGCGCTTGACGCCCTGCCCGGCCTCCTTCTCGTTACCGTAGTCGCACGCGCCGTCGAACAGGCGGTACCCGGTCTTGATGGCGTTGTACACCTGGTCGGCGCAGGTGTCGTTGTTGACTTTCCAGAGCCCGAAGCCGACGAGCGGCATCTGCTTGCCGTTGTTCAGCTTGACGTTGGGGACGGCCATGGTGGCGTAGAAGTTGTGGTTGAGTTTATGGAAGCGGGGGATCGAGAGGGTGCGAGGTTGTTGGAAGACGGGACGAGCGAGTGCTGGTCGGATTGATGAGATGGATGAGAATCTGGTTGCTAATGGGAGAAGTCTTCTAGCAATCCAATGGGTTAGCACGACACGACACGGAGGGAAAGCATAGATCAGAAACGACTGCCACTCACCTAGCAGCAGCGACACTCATTGACAGAAAGGTTTTCCAGAGCGTGGGAAGAAAACCGAGCTTTTGAAATAATTTATAACAGCCCACCTTGACCCTCTGGATGATGTACTGTGCCCCTCCAAGGTGGAGCCGGTGGGTTTTGCTTTGCAGTTGACTACCGGCTAAATGCGATTGTGCGCGTGGTGGACGTGGATTTTACCCATTGCTTGCCCAGACGGGAAAACTTTCCTATGCAGGTACGGAGATGTAGGCCTGAGGTTTCAGTTTCGGTAGACCCTGTCTCTGTATTTATCCGTGTAGGTAACGTGGCTCATGGCTGGCCGAGTAGAAGTATGTCATGGGTACGGGGTAATGCGGCAAGGTAGGCAGTAGAAGAATCGAGGTCGGGAATGCGGCATTCGGTGCATAGTCTGTCCACACTCCGAGATGAAGAAGTAGATATAGAATACAGTTCCATCAACAGCATGCACATCCACGCATGCAGCGTCGAGGATAAGATGACCAACTGCTCTGCCCGCCCCTCTCAAGCAATGCATTTTTCACAACGCCATGCCACATGGAAACCAAAGCCAGGTCAGAGGCTCGCAATCATCACGAAGAAAAGCGCTTCGTGACCTTGGCAAGGACTGTATCTCTCGTTAGCATCTCATACATCACAATCCAGTAACACACAAGTCCCAATGGACGTGCTAAAGAGCAACTCACTGTGCAACGCAACAACACTAATAATAAACCCAATGGAAAGCACCATCACCACAAACGGATCGACCTTCAAACCCGGCGACTCATCGGTGTATAGTCCTGCAGCACTATTAGCCCACCAAACTCTCCACCATCCCATGTACACCCCAGGCTATAACGCCACGGTAGGAGGACAAAGACCTACGCAACATGGTACTACTGCTCCCTCCCGCACCCGCGGCGCGCGTGCTCGTCGGCCGCGCATTCGCCACCTTGTCCGCGCGATCCGCTGCTGCGCGTCGCTTGATTGCCGTCGCGGGGCCGCCGGGCGCTTTCGGCGAGGCGGCGCGGGCGGTCGTGCTGCCCGTGGTGGGCGAGTTGACGGGGGAGGAGGGACGGGGGGAGGAAGACTGTGGGGGAACTGGGTTAGCGGATGGATCTATGCAGTGTGGTTGGAGGTTAGAGGTGATGGAATTGTTTGCACTGTCGCTTTCTGCAGAGGGCAGGGAGGCCGAGGGAGAGGTGTAGTTGCATGCGTACCATCGTGGAGCTCTGAAGGGGGTTTGATTCCGGAGCTGTCTGTGTGTGTGGACCAGAGTCAGGGGTGCGAAGCGCTCAGGCGTGCTTGACAAGGCTTGTAAAGCAGGTAGAGACCGTCGATGGAGCTCGTGAGGGAGATGTTGTGTCGGTCTCGTGGGAAGGTGGGTGGGTGTATGTCGGACAAGCAAAGGAATGGATGTTCAGGGATTCCCCGAATCCAGCCACGTTTGTTCATTCGTGCACGGAGACTTTTGGGAGCCGCATTTCTTGGCATGCGGCATTGGAGACACGTGACAGAGACCTACTTTTGTCGACCGACTTGACAACGACACGACGATGTAAAGATGGTAAAATGACCGAGAATCCGCTCGAGTGGAATGTTTCACTCCCTTCGCAATTATCCCACCCAATGAAACAATCGCCCAGAGATTGAAAGAAAAATCATCGTCGCGCAGCAGAGGTATCATGTTATTGCAAGTGCTCACACACGGTCACACGCACACACGCACACGCACATACCGACGCCCGCCCGTCCCCCATCCCATTCCCGAAACAATCGACAATTTGCAAAAACGCAGGCCATTCCCCCAAACAAACAAAGCAAGGCGAACATACACTCCCCACCAAGCCAAGCCAACCAACCATGCTTCCCGTCCATCCATCCACCGATCTCCTCCCCCGTGAAACAAAGGCACATGCCGCCGAGGAATCAAAAACAAAAGCCCGACTCCATCCGCATTAAACGCTGTGAATGATGAGAAAAAGCCCACATGCTCAAACGTGCAAACCCAAGCTGCTCCAGATCAACCCCACACAGAAGGCTGCACGGCAAGCGTATTCTTGCCCGAGCCCCAGACATTGGCATTGCCTGCGCCGCCCCAGGCTCCAAGGCCGCTGACGCCTTTGCTGATAGCGGTGGGATTGGCGCCACTTTCGGCCAGAGTCGACGCCGGGTTCGAGGCGGCGGAGGTGGAGCGCTCGTCTTTGGGATTGGCGCTTCCGGCGCTGTTGTTATTGTTGCTGTTGAAGCCCAGGGACGAAGAGGTCAGAGGGGTGGTAGCACGCTGATTCACGCCGCTGCCGGCTGATGCGGAGCCCGGGAGCGGACGAGTGCCGATGGGCGCTACGCCTGTCGCATTGCCCTTTGCGCCTTGGCCGGGTGGAGGTGACGTACCCGGGGACGAGGCGGAAGTTCGACTGCTTTGCTGGGCGCCTGCGGACATCAGGCCGAAAGACTGCTGCGTCGTAGTGTTGGAGAGAGGGGAGGTGGTGGTGTTCAGGTGATCGCCGCGCGGTGGCATTTGTACCGCGCCTTCTTCGCTCGACGGGCCTTGATTGGCGTAGGGGTCGAAGGCTAGTGGCGATGCGCCTCGGCCTGAATGCGACCCTCTCACGACATCCTGGCTTTGCGGCCGTGATGAGGCGGCTTCTGCTCCATAGAGGGATGCAGCGTCTCCGTACAGCGCGCGGTGTTGACGGGCGATGAGATCCCGGCGATCCTCCTCGCTCATGGGATTCGGACTCATTGATCGATCGGACTTGACTCCCGATACGTCTGGACATATGTGATTAGTGCGAGTCGAGTGGCGGGATCGGATGTCACATACTCCGATTATACTGCTGCTCCTGATGATAATTGCGGAGCTCACGTTCCCGCTGCGCAGCCATTCTCCGCTTCGCCTGAAGCATCTGCTCGGCCTCGCTTGCGCGCGCACCTCCGGGAAAACGTTGACCTTGGTAGTAACCTTGAAGACCCGCAGAGCCCGGACGGGCAGGGTCGTAATCACTCGCCGCACCACCCGAGGCTTGTCTCGCAGGTGCACCGCCCATCCGTGCATCCCCTCCGCCATATTGCTCATGTCCTCGGTTCATAGGTGGCGGGGGAACATGGCCTTGTCGCGCGCCCATGCCTCCTGCCATGTGCTGCATCGCTCCCGGAAACCACTTTCCACTCTTGACGAGGTTGTCAGTGGCGCGCTCGATCTCTTCAAATTGCGCGGCAAAGGCGTGCGGCTCGGGGTGTTGTTGTTGCTGCGGCGAGCTGGGTGATTGGCCGGCTGCGGGTCGCGATGCTACTTCCCATGACGAGGCTCGGCCGGCTGAGGGCCATGAGGGGTCGTTATCGTAGTATGCCATGCTGTCGGTCGCCAACTAGTTTGGCGCGACGCTTGAGTGTTTGTGAATGGAGTTTGAGAGGCCAGTCCCGATCGATGGAGGGGGAGAACAGAGCAAAGACGGCTGTATGAGAGAGCAAAGTGTTAGCGTGGTGGAAGTAGTCGCACAGGAGACGAATGGCGGGACACACTTCGAGGCGCTGATACGAACGCGCAAGGACGACAAAGGCAGCACGCAGGTCTGGAAGGCGAAGGCGCACCGGATGAGAGGATCAGGGAAAGATGTCGAGGGAAACGGCAAGGAAACAAAGGCACACCTGCCGCGCGCGCCGCTGCTGTATGAAGGAGAGGAGAGGACAGCAGAGAGGACGAAAAAAGAAGGTGGGTGGTGCGGAACGCGTGGGCGGCGGGCAGATGCGAAACAGAGGAAGGAAGGAGAGGAGGGAGGAGGAGGGAGGAGAGAGGGCGGAGGTGGAGGTGGAGGAGAGGAGAGAGGAAAGGCGTGGGTGGGTGTGTGCGTGGGATTGAGTTCGGCTTGGATGGAGTTAGTGAGAGGGCGAGGGCGGGCGGGCGTGCGTGCGTGCGTGCGGTGCCCCGGCGATGCTGGGCCGAGGGGCGGGCGGGCAGCGGGCGGGCCAAGTGGGCAAAATGCTTGCTTTGCTCTCAAATCTCCGCTATTCACCGACTCCAACCAACCGTCCAACGTCGCGGCCGAGGCCATGTGTTGTCCTCATTTCCCTCGTGGGCGGCTCGTGCGCCATGGCAGGACTCGAGGATGTTTTGATGCCGATCGGCCTGCATTCTTTCTGCAGGTATCGTTGAGCAACATGTGCAGTTGCTTTCCATCGCGCCTTCCTCGTCTTCCTTCAAGATTGCGGAGAAACCTCCTTCTAGCTAAACCATGTCCAAAGCAGACAACCCGTGCCGTACACGGCTTTCGGCACATTGCCCTACCTTTACTTCTTCTTCCGAACCTTTCATGTTCCTTCTATCAACACCACGCCGCCGTTCATCACGAAATATGTATCTCATAACACGTCCCGGGTACGCTGGCCCTCAACGTATCAATTCGTCAAACTCATGTTCCCCATCGGATGGCATCATCGCAGCCTCGAGCTAGGCCCTGCAGGCAAAAAGTAAAGTCGCCCGCATGACCTTCTGCCGCCGACTCGTGCAGCTGTTCCCCGCTGCAGCCGCAGTGACATCCTCTCCATGCTTGCTGCAAGCTTCCCACTCTTGCCGCCTTTTCCTTTCACGCCTCCGCGCTGGTTTGCTGCTTCGCTCCTGGAGATGGACCTAGTAACAGAAGCTCGCCTAGTAGCGGAATGCCTCCGCTCTCCATGGACCCGTCCTTCACGTGCTTGTGAATGCCACAACCTCGCCTTCTATATCGGAAGCTGCAGCGTGCTTTCGCCCAGGTGTGGATGTCCAGGCAGTAGCACCCCTCCACCAGGCTTTCAATGTCGTCGTTCGGTGCCGGCTCCGTTCGTTGAACGTCCAATTTCACCTCATCCCTCAATCTTGGTTCCATTCATTCAGCGCATATCTTCGTTTCCCCTTCCGATTCTTTCCCAGCATGCCGCCGTACCAGTATCCCATGCTTGTACACCGAAACCGCCAGTCGGATCTCCGCCGCCATGACCGCAATCAACACAACCGCACAAATTGCATGCGACCAGACCAACGTCAGTCGACAGTTGCGAGAATCGATCGCGTCTAACCACCCCCGAGCCGCAGATCCCGACTCAGGCACATTCACGAGCCTATCTCTCGTGTCCGGATTTCCGTCGCCTACGCGAAGCTCGCCCAGACGCAGCTTGCTTGTGTCGATGCATGTTTCCCGCTGGAACCGTCGCGTGAGATACTCCAGAATGGCGAAGCGACAGGCAGACAGAATGGCCGAGTCGACGAGTAGGAAGCATGCGAAGGTGCGGATGAGGGCGTAGCGTTCCTACCACCACGGTAAGTCATTTCGCTTTCCAGACGACGAGAGAGAAGGATAGGTAGGGACTCACTGCTACAACACCGATGATTCCAAAATACGTCAGCACCACCGTTGCCCAGCAGTACAGCCAAAACACCAGCCCCGCGCCGACGTGATCGAGCGGCACATAGTTGCAGAAGATGCCTAGTAGGACGTGGAAGCCGAATGACAGCGCTGCGGCGAGGAGCGATGTAGTCCGATACCTGTTGTTTGATCACGTTAGCTGGCGTCTGACAAAGTCGCAGATGCGCAAAGTTGGGCTGATAAGCTAGCTTCCATCCCGACCTAACTGACCTCTTCTTCTTCTCTCTTCCAACATCGTCAGATACCACAGCAGCGTCCGCAAATGCCATGCTACGCTCTCCTTTCTAAAATCTCTATCAAGAAGAACCCATGAGCATGTAGAAAAGAAGTCACGCGAGCACTTGAAGAAATCCTTGGCCGCCACATATTAAATCCCTGGGCGCGAGATAGATAAACCCCGGGACCAGGGTCCGTTGACGACGACAAGGTACGTGGTATCTCTTGGCATACAACTTCCACCCGGCACTCTGGAAGCCGCGTAGGGGGGCAATTATGCGTCGGGAACCCCATCCGTGCCCTCGTGCCGATTCGTGGACGACACGTGGTTGGCGGCTAGTCTTTGTGAAACTTGGATGGCCGCGGGTTAGGTTCCCCCCAATCGTGCGCCTGTTTAGTGAGGAGGGGAAGGAATGGGTGACGCTGCCCAGCCTTGTAGCGTTTGCTGATACAGGGCTTAAGGAGAGATTTAGGCCCAATTGGGATCGAGGATTGGTTTAGTTTCGCCTAATGGGGAGCTAATGTTTTGTCTGTCGGGTCAATCCTTATACCGAGCCCGAGCGATTGGGAGCGATTTCGCAAGCAGTTCTACGGTCTTGCGAGTCTGGGACGGGTTACATGCTGGGAAGTGGTATTGCTCGTGTTGATTTAGCACGATGCTGAGTCACGTCATATATCAACGAGCGTCTTGTGCCCTCCTCTCCACACACGTTTTCTTCCTTCATACTTTCGCTCCGGTGTTCCGAGATGATCGTCTCATGACTTCCTGGCGCATTGCACTCAACAATGTTGCTGGCCAAGGAATGGGAGTGCTGTTGTCCTCAAGCTGGCTCGACTTCCTCATTGGAATTGCGCAAACCAGTGCAGCTTTTCCGGCGCGATTGATAAGACATGTGCTGGTGTGCCGACTGCCCGCTTGACCGTTAGTGAGCATCGTGCCGGGCTGTTGAGGCCTTCCGGGTTGTGACATCGCATCTGACTTGGAGATCTATCGTCCACTCAAGTGGTGAACAACGTGTCCTCCTCCCGCAAGTACTCTCCCACATCCGCCTGCCTGAACGTCACAATCCCCGTGGGGTCGAGTCTTCTCGCCTCAGCAGTCGATCTGGCAGTAACTCCGAAGCCCTAAAGATCCATCGTCAGCATACATCCCCTTCCCATCTACAAAGCAGCAATCTCTTACCAACGGCGTATCGTCCATACTACACACCACCACCCCCGTATGCTCCGGCACATCCTCGCTCCACCGGCCCACATGCGCCTTCACAATATGCCCGCCATACAAAAACGGCATCTCCCCATTCTTCTTCACCCACACCTTGTACCGCGCATGCGGCGCAATGACATCCAGCGCCGTAACGTGCAGCCGGAACTTGCCCGTCTTGGTGAATTTGCCCACGCACGTGCCGAGCGAGAGGAGCGAATCGCGCGCCACGGACGTCGCGAGGTTGGCGAGGCTGCTGCGCACGTAGTACACGCGGTCCTTTTGGATGCGAAAGACGTAGTGGTCTGCGGCGGTGCTTTTGGGGTTCGCGCTGGGGGCGGTGGTGGTGAGGAGGGCGGTGAGGGAGCGGCCGGTGTAGTTTGCGAGTTTGTCGAAGAGCGTCTTCGTCTCGGTGTCTGTGAGGGGCCGCATGGTGGGTGATCGATTCAATCGAGGGTTGATTGCTGGTGGATTTGGATGTGAAGCAGTTTCGTCCGTCGAAATTTATTGGCCTCTCGAGAAATTTCCCCGCAAAAGTTTCGAGATTTCTGTCCCAGCACTTAATTTTCCGCTGCAGGTTCATCGACATTTCATGCGAAGGCATTTCTGCGTTTCGCATTCCGAACAACGTTTCAAGTGGCAATGGAAAGTGCCACGAAGAGACGGAAGCTGAGTGCTTCATCGGGCGGGCGAGCGAATGTCCCTGGCTTCGCACAATGGAATCTGGAGCAGGACTATGAGACTCGACGGCGCAAGGATGGCAAGAAGAAGAAGGCGGAGGACAATCGATTGCCAGTGAAGAGTCAGGAGAGCGGACAGTGGGAGCAGGATCGTTCTCGACCTGTCGATGACGAAGAGGATAACGACAGCTTTTTGGCAAGCGACGACGAGGAGACCAAGGACAATGAAGCATCTAAAGATGTTCTCCCTCCACCGAAACCGCGCAAGCCACGGTTACCACCAAAGGAAGAAATCAGACAGGCAAAGGAAGATCTCGCGCGAATCGCAGGACAGATCGGCGAGGATCCCGAGGAACACATAGGCCTGCTAGGCTCTTTGGCGGAGATTGGAGACTCGCCTAACATTTCAGTCAAGAAATTGGCGTTAGGCGCTCAATTGGCAGTCTTCAAGGACATCGTGCCCGGTTATCGCATACGACCCATCGCACCAGACGATGCGAACGCCAAGATCTCCAAGGACGTGAGGAAGCTGCGAGCCTTCGAACAGGGCTTGTTGCGAGGCTATCAAAGCTATGTCCAGCTGCTGTCGCGGCTATGCAAGAAGAAAAAGTACCAAGATGAGAAAGACGCTTCTCTCACCACCGTCGCTACATCCTGCGTCTGCAACCTGGTCATCAACCTGCCGCACTTCAACTATCGCAACGACCTCATCCGCGTTGTTGTGCAGAAACTCGCCAGCCGAAATGTCGATGCCGACTTCCTCCAATGCCAGAATGCGCTCGAGACGCTCTTCCAGAATGATGAAGAAGGCCACACTTCCCTGGAAGCCGTCAGTCAACTGACGAAAATGATGAAAGCAAAGGACTACAACATCGTGGAGAACGTGCTCAATACCTTCCTGCATCTCCGCTTACTCGGCGAATTCGCCCACAAGGCCTCCACGCAGCGAATCGACAAAGAGGAGTCAAACATCGTCCAGCCGAAGCAGAAAAAGGCATTCCGGACGAAGCGAGAACGCAAGCTCCAGCGCGAGCGAAAGGAAGTGGAAAAAGAAATGAAGGAAGCCGACGCAGTCGTATCCTACGAAGAGCGCGACCGCAACCAAGCGGAAACGCTCAAGCTCGTGTTCATCGCGTACTTCCGCATCCTCAAAGCGCGCACGCCGCACCTCATGGGCGCCGTGCTGGAAGGTCTGGCCAAGTACGCGCACCTGATCAATCAAGACTTCTTCGGAGACGTGCTGGAAGCCCTGAAAGATCTGATTGGCGACACGTACGCCGCGGTGCAAGAAGACGCAGAAGGCGAGGCCGCGACCGACGACGAAGCGCGCAACGCCACGCGCGAACTCCTCCTCTGCATCATCACCGCCTTCGCCCTTCTCCAAGGCCAGCACGACGTCGCCAAAAGCGCAAGCAGCCTGCATCTCGACCTCAACTTCTTCATCACCCACCTCTACCGCACGTTACTCCCCCTCTCCCTCAACCAGGACATCGAACTAGGCGCCAAAACCACCACGCATCTCGTCGACCCCAACGGCCTCGACGTCCCCTCCACAACGCTAACGCCCAACAAAGTCAACGTAGCCACCACTTCAGTCCTCCTCCTCCGCTCCCTGCACTCCGTCCTCCTCCCCCCAACAGGCACCAAACTCGTCTCCCCCGTGCGCGTCGCGGCCTTCACCAAACAACTCCTCACCAGCACCCTGCACGTGCCGCGAAAGAGCTGCGCCGCGATTCTCGCGCTCCTGCAGCAGATGACGAAAGTGCACGCCAGCAAAGTGGCGGCGTTGTGGCATACGGAGGAGCGCAAGGGGGATGGCGTGTTCTATGCTGAGAGCGGAGAGGTGGAGAGTAGTAATCCTTTCGCCGCGACGGTGTGGGAGGGCGAGTTGCTGCGGTTGCATTTTGATCCGAAGGTGAGGGAGGCGGTGGTGGGGATTGAGAAGGGGATTGTTGAGCGTGCGGCGTAGGTGGTCTTTTGCTGGTGCTGTACTAAGCCGTGGAGCATACATGTATTCATACCCCCTCAATCTCCATCATAGCTATCGGCGACGCAAAAAGAAAGCAGCAGGCAACCCAGAATCGAACACAGGACCTCATTAAAAAAGCACAAAAAAACAAACTCCTTTTCAGGAGAGAAAGCAAGGCGAGACTCGTAGGACCCCAACAGGTTTGCATTTTTTTGGCCTCTGACCGACAGATCAATGCTGTTGTCATTGGTTAGAGAGTAAGCGTGCATACTAGGACATATACGAGTTCAAGAATGTGACGAAGTTTCGCCGGAGCGCTGGATCATTGCTATGTGATGGAGATGGATACATGAAGAAACCGGCGGTTGTATGTGTTAAGAGGGAGCTCGACGAGGCTGAAGAACAGTCCAAGCTCTCGGCCCTGCACCCGGGCTTAGCTATTTCATCACACAACAAAGGTACTGTGGGCAGATACTGTGTAGGCAGTACAACAGCAAGTTTTCTTGATTGAGAAGATGGTCCTTCAAATCATATCTAGCCTGCTCTTGGCTGGCCGATAATTCTTCATGGTGATATGGCTACACGATGCGATAGGCACTCAACGCCACGCTTAACTACAAACCTCGCCACGAGCTGCGCTTGGCTTTGGTGGCCATGACTATCCCGTCCGCGGTTTCTTATGCCCATTGACGATCCCGTTCTGGCCTTCTGCATCATCCTCGTCTTCCTCCTCATCATCATCAACAACCACCTTTCGCTTCCGTTCCCGCCCCTTCTGCGACGCCCCCTCAACCACTTCAGCCTCCCCATTCGCAACACCAAAACCCCGCCTCTCCCTCTCCTCCACCTTCTCAAGCACCTTCACATACCCCTCCACAACCGCATCGACCGCGCTCTCCAACTTCTCAAACCGCTCCTCCCGCTCCACCTGTACCAGCTGGTCGCGATTGAAAATGTACAGCCGCTCCTTGACGTACAGCCGCCAGAAGTAGTACATGCGGTCCAGCGGGTTGCTGGCCTTTTCTTTGCGCGTGATGCGGCTGCGGGAGCGGTGGAGCGGCGGGATGAAGGAGAGGGTGTGCATTTCTATCAGGCGGTCGAGCTGGCGCGGCATGATTTTGGTGGTGGTGCGGATGGCGTCGCGGATTTCGGTGGGGATGATGAGGCTTGTGGGTATTGCTTCGCTGGCGGTGAGGTTGGCGGAGGTGATGTCGGTGTTGATGCGCAGCGCGGCGAATTCGGGCACGTGGGCGCGGAGGTGCAGCAAGTCGCAGAGATCGCGCAGATCGTCGAAACTCTCGTTCGGGTCTTCGACGGTGAGTTCGCGGATGTTGGAGGGTTTGGTGAGATGGGTGTACATGGCGTGGTACAGCTCTTGGCCGTGCCCGCCATGCTGGAAGGATGGAAGGACGAGGAATTGGGAGAGGCGTTCCCGGCTTGGAAGGTCGAGGGGCGAGGAGATGTTATTGGGGTAGGCGGTTGGCGTGAAGTCGTTGGGTACCGCGCTTTCTAAGGGCGGGAGGAAGTCCAGCACGGATTGTGTAGAGGGTAGGAAGACGTTCAGGTCGGCCTGGAGCGGCTTTGAGCGATCGGGAAAGGTAAAGACGCGGTATGAGGTGCCGTAGCCGGTGAGTGAGTATGGGGAAGAGGATGGTGAGCTGTCGTCGGATTGGACGTGGTAAAGGAGATAGAGCTTCCACCGCTGCGTTGTCCAGTCCTGCTCTATTTGCAACGTCGACCCGCCCTCAATGAACATGGGAACGAGAATCTGCATGTTCTCCAACAGCTCCTTCGCCGCGGGGTCGGACAGGCTGGCACACCACACCTCATACTTGTCTCCGCCTCTTGAGTACTCGTGAATCTTGTCGCCGGGTGGTGTGAAATCTGCTGCGTCATCATCCTGTAGCGCTTCATCGGTGCTCAAGCTCGAAAAGGCGACATCAGGCAGAAAGTCGCGCAGGGCTTCATGAATGTCGGTCGGCTTCACTTCGCCTTGGGCGGGGAACTTCTTCTCGTAGCTGATGGTGAGATGCGGCTTGAGGTTGTGCGCGGCAAAGGAGAGGTTGATGTCGAGATCTTGGTAGCCGAAGATGGCCTCTTCCTCGCCAAAGATGGGGTAGGTGAAGTCGGGTTGGAAGGAGGCGGCGATGCTGCCGTCGCCGCGCTTCAGCTCGACCGTGAAGCAGTCGTTGCTGTTGCTTGACCACTCCTGCACCTGTGCTTCGATCTCGGCCGCGAGCGCTTCGGCTTCCATGATGGCGGTATGATCGAAGGGTGTGGGTGTGAGGGAAAGAAGAAGTGCAATGAGTGCAAAAGTGCAAGCCTTTGTCCAGCGTTACGCGATGTCGTTCAGGCACGCGTCTTAAAGTGGTGGTCCGAGCGTCGATCGCAGCCTGAGGCATCTTCACAGTGGGAGTGTTGTACAGCGTTAAAACGATGGTCTATCTGAAAGATTCATCTCATTCGTACAATATCAAGTCCCAAGAACACGGCATCAATGCCCGTGCCCAAATTGAAACAACAAAGGCAGCAACATCCCCAACACCGTCAGCCCGGTCTCGCTTAATCGTGACTTTGCCTGCGTCTCTTTCACAGCGCCGGCATTGCTCGTTTCGTACACATCTGACATGGAAACCCCTTGATACCCGTTCATCTGCCCATCACCGTCATGATCGTGGCCGGAATCTGACATCGTGTGCGTGGCCACATACAGAAACGTGCCGCCACTGAACGTAAGCAGAACGCCTGTCGCAAACTCGGTGGTCATGCTGCTAGACTGGCCCATGGAGATTGAGCCTAGCAAATGTGCTGCCGTCCATGTAGCGAGGGCACCGATAGGGGCAGCGAGCGAGAAGACAATGAGGTGTGCGCGTGCGATGCGCTTGCTGAGTCCTTGCTTCAGTAAAACGGAAGTCAGGCCGAAAGCCGCAGGCGCTTTGTGCACAATCAGCGCAATGAAGATGATGAACGTCAGACTGCTCGTCGTGGTCGATGATGCCCCAAGCGCGATGCCGTCTGCGCACGCATGGATCACTAGACCGGTCGTTGTAGATGAAGGGCGAGAGCTATGATCGTGTGTCGGCGCTGTAGGTGTTGGCGGGACGGCACTCTCCCCATCTCCCGGGGTAGAAGAAGTGCGTCTGTTGAAACTGAGGTTGTTCAGGCTGATTTGGAAGCGTTCGGGGCGGTTCGACGTCGCTTGGCGGGGGAGAGTATCGATGAGATACATCAACACAAAGCCAATGATGAGGGAAAGGCCGACCCAAACGTGGGGATCGTGAGAGGTTGGTGTACTCTCTGGTGTTCCAGGCGAATCATCCACTTGACCGTCTCCCTGCCTCCGCCATAAGTCTTGCGCCGGATTTCCTGGCAGCGAGACGGCCCCGCCCGTCGATCTTGCGTAACGTGATATAGACCTCGCACCGTGGCCGGCTCCTCCCTCACTCGCAGAATACAGCGTTTCAACGCCCTCGGGTATGATGATTATCAGCGCCACTCCCACCAGAATGCCCGTACCGAGGGCCGATATGAGGCGTAGTTGTCGCGAGGACAGGGAGAGGTAGAGGGGTAGCATGCCGACGAGGAAGGATCTGGCAGCCGATCAGCAAAGTGGGCAAATAGTGGGGTGATGCATGGAAGCGTACGTCGCGGCCATGACAATGCATAGCAAGATCAAGAGGAGAAGTCCATCCCACATGCCTGCACTCGCGGCGAGGTCGCAAAGGACCTACGCCTGTGGAGTCGCCTGGTATTGTTGAGGATTCTGGGGTTGGTAGATGTGATGGTCACGTATGGCCGACCATGCTCGCGCGATCGAGTAGAGCTGGAGTAGAGATACTGTCGAAGTGATCAATGGGACGTGTTCATGCGCGAGCCAAAAGCGTGAGGTCCCTGTTGCTGACCTAATTCAACATTGAATCGGCCCGGGGCACAGACCAACTCCTCAAAGCTCTCCGGGCTTCCCAACACGGGATTCCTTGCAACGCCTTTCCTTCTTTCCCTTTCCTACGCCTACCACACCCTCTCGCTGTCCCATTCCCGAGCATGCTGTCCCGATTTGCGCCTCGTGCGGTGGTCGCGCCCACACGGTCCCACCTGTTTGCCAGAGCAGCATACCAGCCAGCAGTACGACGATCCGTGACAACCGATGCAGCAAGCAGCCACGCCGAGAGGGACGACGTGCCTGAGGTACGCTGCACCACAACCCATGCCACCGTCCGCGCTTTTCTAATCCGTTTGAACGACAGGAAGATGACAAACCTTTCAGCGTGACCCTGTCCGATGAAGCCTTTGAAACATACGACCTCGACCCCCCTCCCTACCAACTCGACACCACCAAGAAGGAACTCAAGCAAATGTACTGGGACATGGTGGCCGTGCGACGCATGGAGATGGCGGCCGATCGCTTGTACAAGGAGAAGAAGATCCGCGGCTTCTGCCACTTGTCCACGGGCCAGGAGGCTGTGGCCGTAGGGATCGAGCACGCCATTGAAAAGAGCGACCATCTGATCACTGCTTACCGGTGTCACGGATTTGCGATGATGCGTGGTGGAACGGTCAGGTCGATCATCGGCGAACTCCTGGGCCGACGAGAGGGCATTGCGTATGGCAAGGGTGGGTCCATGCACATGTTCTCCACCGGCTTCTACGGCGGCAACGGCATTGTGGGAGCTCAGGTGCCGGTCGGCGCGGGGATTGCCTTCGCGAATCACTACGAGAATAAGGGAAACGTCACCCTTGCGCTATATGGAGACGGCGCGAGCAACCAGGGTCAGGTGTTTGAGGCTTTCAACATGGCTAAGCTGTGGAACCTTCCCGTCATCTTTGGGTGCGAGAGTGCGTAGCTTCCGCCCGCTCTTCGTTGCGGCATTGAATGTGAACTGACACAATCTAGATAACAAGTACGGAATGGGCACTGCGGCTAACAGGGCAGCGGCCTTGACCGACTATTACAAACGCGGCCAATACATCCCCGGGCTCAAGATCAACGGCATGGATGTGCTGGCGGTCAAGGGGGCGGTTGAATACGGCAAGAAGTGGTGTGCGGAGGACAAGGGGCCATTGGTGTACGAGTTTGTGACGTACCGGTATGGAGGCCACTCTATGTCCGACCCGGGCACCACCTACCGTACGCGCGAGGAGATTCAACGGATGCGATCGACCAACGACCCCATTGCCGGGCTGAAGCAGAAGCTGATCGACTGGGGCGTGACGACGGAGGACGAGCTGAAGGGCATCGACAAGGATGCGCGCAACCATGTGGACGAGGAGGTGGCAAAGGCCGAGGAGATGGCAGTGCCAGATGCCACGCCCGAGGTGCTGTACGAGGACATCTACGTCAAGGGCAGCGAGCCGCAATTCATGCGAGGACGCATTCCGGAGGAGAACTACTACTTCCCCACCGATCGACCGGTGCAGGTGCCCAAGTCGCCGGCGCAGACTTAAGCCGACAACGAATGAGGGTGCTGGAGTTTTGCGCGGAGCGTATGGCATATTCGAGTTGGCGAAGACATTGAGGCTGTGTAGATCCGGAGTTTACTCAGCGGGTGCTTCTTGGTCTGCTGTATTTGATACCTGATGTACTCTTCTTCGTTAAGCGTCTCTGCATTATTAATCGGACCAATACGACTGGAGTTGAGTGAGTTGTGGAGGAGAGTCTTCCGTGAAGTTCTAGCGGGAGGCGATGGTATTGTCAGCCGGCTGCGCCTGCCACAAGCCCCAGACGCGCCACTTGCCCGCAAGCGTGCGCCGGCGACGATCTTTACCACATTCGAGCGCTTCGCACGCAATCTCTCCCACTCGACTCCCTCCCACTCCCACTCACCCTCACTGCTCGCCCACTCGTGCATCTCATCCACCACCACCTCGTCCTCCTGTCTTCTGCTCCGTCGACAATCGCCTGCCCACTCGTGCGGTGCCGTGCGACTCGGAGCATTAGCAAATCCGCCCGTTTCGCAAAGCTTGGGGCGAGTGGCTGGGACCCGCTTGCTCCCCCGACCGACGGACGGTTAACAACACCGCCTCTTCAAGCGAACACAGCAACGCATCGGCTTTGGTGGCAGCAGGATACGGACGACGACAGAGAGGATGTGGTGATTTCTTGGAGGCAGTCTTGCTTGCATTCCATCCTCCGTGCCTTCACCGCCTCCTGGTCTTGACACCCCCTCAATCTTCCCCTTCAGCGTCGTTCCCCAACTCGCTTCCCTTCGACTGACCCACCGATACAATGGAGGAGCGGGAAGACTGGTCTAACGGCCGCCCAACCTCCAACATAATGGACTACGCCTCCCCCACCGACGACGAGCACGACTCCGAGCCTACTCCCTCTCTAACTCGCATCTCCTCACGCTCGTATAACAACCGCTTCTACTCCTCCAACCGCGGCAAGGCCCGCGCAACTCAGAGTCGCCCGCGACCCCCTCCGATCGCCACCAACACCCCTTCCTCCTCCAACTCCCACGTCCCCACCATGCCTATCCCCATCCCCTCCAACCCGAGCGTCATTCCGGGGAACACCCTCCCCTCCGCGCCCGCCAGCCCACCAACTCCCGCGCCGAGTCCGCCGCCGACCGGCAGAGCACCAGACTGGCGGACCGCTGGCCCGAGGGAGGATATTGGAGACATTGACCTGGACGATGAACCCGATGCCCACATGTCCGCCCATGTCAGTCTGGCCGAGTCCTCGTCGCTAGGCTTTGGTTATCGACATATGCGCGCAATGTTTGCGGATATGGACAGCAATGAGCGGCAACGCATGCTCGCCGAACTGCTCAACATGTGCGATGGCAAACTCCTCGGCTTCGTCGCCCATTTCGTCGCCCCCCGATTGAAACGCGATCCCTTTTCGGTGCTGCCTAACGAGCTGTGTTTGCGCATCTTGACCTTCATCGAAGACCCGAAGACACTTGCACGGAGTTCGCAGGTGAGTAAGAGATGGCGGGAACTCGTGAGCGACGACATGGCGTGGAAGAGCTTGTGTGAGAAGCATGCATATCGGCGGATGTCCGACGATCGTCGCTCGAGCCCACGACGACCCACACCCCCTGCGCAAACTTCCAATCCAGAACAAAGGCATCCGCATCCGTATGGGTATCCTCCTGGCTTTCAGCAGACGCACAATCCCGCCTTGGCTGGCTTCTCGTCTAGTGCCCCGGATCTCACCCGACGCATGAGCTTGAACGCTGTCCCCTCCGCCGTCCTACCGCCAACCCTCTCTGCCCGCCATTCCGCCTCCAATGTCAAGCGTCGCCCGAAAGCGACGAGCTACCGTTCTCACTTTAAGCAACGCTATCAAGTCGAAACTGCGTGGCGCACGGGCGGCAAGGTGGATACCAGGCAGATCACCCCGGACCAAGGCGTTGTGACGAGCCTGCACCTTACTCCAAACTACATCATCGTTGCGCTCGACAATGCCAAGATCCACGTCTTCGATACCGAGGGTAGACATCTGAGATGCTTGCAAGGGCACGTGATGGGAGTCTGGGCTATGGTTCCTTACGCCGATACCTTGGTGTCCGGCGGCTGCGATAGGGATGTCAGGGTGTGGGATCTGCAGACCGGCCTAGCTGTGCACATGCTGCGCGGCCATACGAGCACGGTGCGCTGCCTGAAAATGTCAGGATCGAATGTGGCCATTTCGGGCTCGCGAGACACGACACTTCGGGTCTGGGACATCAAGAAGGGCGTTTGCAGGCATGTGCTTGTGGGTCATCAGGCTTCTGTGCGCTGCTTGGAGATTCACGGCGACTTGGTGGTTTCCGGTTCCTACGACACGACCGCGAGAATCTGGTCGATTAGCGAAGGCAGATGTCTGCGGACGCTGCAGGGACACTTCAGTCAGATTTACGCCGTGGCGTTTGATGGACGACGAGTGGCCACTGGTTCGCTGGACACGTCTGTGCGAGTATGGGATCCGAAAGACGGGAGGTGTCTCGCCCAGCTGCAAGGCCATACTTCGCTCGTTGGACAGCTGCAGCTCAAGCACGACACCCTAGTCACCGGCGGCTCCGATGGATCGGTGCGCGTGTGGTCTCTGCAGACCTATTCCGCCATTCATCGACTCGCGGCACACGACAACAGCGTCACCAGTCTACAGTTTGATGAGAGCCGGATAGTATCCGGCGGGTCTGACGGGCGGGTGAAGGTATGGGATTTGGAAAGTGGATCTCTAGTTCGCGAACTCGGAAGCCCCGCGGAAGCAGTGTGGAGAGTCGTGTTCGAGGAGGAGAAGGCTGTCGTTCTCGCCAGTCGAGGCGGCAAGACTGTCATGGAGGTGAGTGTCGTCCCGTTCACAGTCTCACCCGTATCTTCGAACATGCATACTGACTCGAGTTCATAGGTCTGGTCCTTTGCACCACCCCCGGAAGACGGCCTCCCCGCTTTCTCTCCCCGATCGAGCTCCACGAGTTCGTTGTCCATCCCGCGCATTGCGCCGTATCAAGATCCGGCCTATGGCGAGCGGCCCTCCTACGAACGAAGCGATAGTTTCGGGCGGGCGGCGGAAATGGCGAAGCACCAGGATGCCGTCATGACCGATGCGTACGACTACGAAAATGACGCCGGCATGGCGATGGAGCAGGCAGAGGAGGGTAGAACGTCGTTTACCGGTGATGAGGAAGGGCAGGAGAAGGAGGATTCTGGATTCCAGCGAGACGGGGTCTGACGATAGATAGATTTGAGGCGATGGAACGAACGGTGGGATGGGCCGGTGGCTTGAACGGCCGCGCGGACGACGATCTGAGGCTCATCTTTGGACGAAGATATCAATGTATTCACGCTGTTCGTTTATTCACCTGGTGTACATCTCGCCCCGAGCTCCAGCCACGCATGGCTACCCCTCATCTGCGTCCCTCGCGCTGCTGCCAGTAGTCGGGTTGATACACAGCCTTCGCCGCGTCGTACCGCCCGAGAAAGTCTAGCCATGACTCTTCCGCCGTTGGAGTGCACAGTAGGAGGGCCGGCGGCCGCGCGGAGCCCTCTCAGCGTCAGGGCGGGCAACGGCAGCGAAAGACTCCGTATCGGCTGGCTGTTCCGACGACGAATCACTTTGAGCCGTTGACGGGCAGCGGACTATTATCCCCACGGAAAGTCAGCGGCCAATGCACTCGACGCTTTCATCGCTGCAGTTGTCGCTTTGTAACTCACGGCTCCCGCTCCATCTCGAACACGAAGAGCGGCTGGATCACACGCCTCTTTGCCGGCGGTTTGGCCGTGCTGTCAGCGGCGCTCGGTTTGCTGTCACCTGCGTCCGTAACGCCTTCAACAGGCTGATCGTCGACTCCCGCAGGTGCGTGACGAAGATGTTGGCGCAATTTTCGCTCCACGAGGACGATGAAATCGTCCCGCTGATACTGCTCTGCTTGTGACATTTGGCGGTAGCCGGGCCTTTCGTTCAGGGGTACGCGCGCCGTCTGGTTCGTCCCGGCGGCTGCTTGGGGGTTGGAGGGGTTGTTCATGACTCCTGGTTGTCGTGGGGATGTTTTTTTGAAAAGGGGGAGATGACTTTTGGGCTGCGAGATGGTCTGGCTGCAAGGGAAGAGGAGACGAGAAAGCACAGTGCCAGACTGCGCATTCTCTGCCGTTAAATGAACGGTGCGAGCGAATCTGTGAAGACATACCTTCCCAGATAGGCATGTGGAGCTTGGGAGCGAGCGGAAGAAGGGAGGAGTTTGGGTCGGAAGACAACTGTATTTCAGTATCCACCTACACGACGCCCGAGTGTCCATAGAGGAGAGTTTGATGGGTCATATACTTAACCCGCATCCCGCCCGCCATCGCCATGCATGAAAAGTCTAGTAGAAGCACACTGCGACATATCGTACACCACAGGTAAATCATCGCTCGAAAAGCAATTTTCGCGTGAGCTGCGAGGAGCGTTAGTAATGCTTCAAAAAAGGAGAGTGATGCAGAGATCAACTTACAGCCCACGTTCCCGCCAACGAAGCCACAATACCTCCGGAGATGAGCATAGGCCGCGGCCCTCTCGTGCATTTGTACACCATCCCACTGATTCCTCCGGCCATTATGCTGTTCATCGTATCATGCTTTCCCCTGTAATATCCAATCGTGCTGTTGATGCCGTTGTACATCAGCGCAATCACGCCCGCCGAGTTGCCCAGAAATGGCCCTCTTCGTGTGATGGCGTTGAGGGCGGAGTTGAGGCGTAGCTTCGGTGGCGCGGTAGGTGGTAGTCGATTCAAGCCTTCCACAAGGCCCCAGGTGCCGCCCATCGAGAGCGCGGTGAGATATGTCACTCCTGTCCCGTAGCAGAGATCGTCTGACCATCCTCGCGATGGTAATAGGGATTTGCTGCCGGGGAGATCTGAAAGCGCGGAATCATCGAGAGTGAGGTAGTCGAGGGTGTCTTTGTTGAGGCCCGCGAGGGGATGGAGAGCGGCGGGGTCGAAGGCGCCCGGAGCGGTCATGAAGGCGCCGACATCGTCGGATGATGGGGTGTCGAAGGTAGGATGAGAGATGGGGCCCGCTGGGTCGGTGATCGGGGCTTCGTTGTGGCTCGGGGAGGCGGAAGGTGTCGACTTTCGCCCTGTAAAGGCGTCCCAAACGCCCATGTTGACCGAATGTGATGGTCTAGTGGAAACAAAAGAAAAGTCGCAAATGGACGCGGCGATGGGAAAGGAGTGGTTGGGTGGTGACGAGCGTGTCGTCGCCGCAAACTTCTTTTCCGACCTGTCCTCGCATAGGGCCGGTCCGGAGATCCGTGCTGGAAACGAGCCGATTGGCTGCTGGACTTCACTCATGCAAAATACGGCGCCGGTGTCCTTGAATCTGTGAAGATGTGTACTTGATGTGCTTTGACCTTATTACGGTGCGGTAATGGCCGCTCATGTCTCGCATGGAGACCCGGTTGGCCTGCTCACGGAAGAGCAAGTTCGTTGGATCTCCCGCCATGTTCGAGAGCTCGTGCAGTTCTCGGACGTCGAGCAGCCATCGGACAGCGACACAAAGTAAGCAGAATGACGCTATTTACAAGGAAGCATAAGGATTTACATGTGCTCATTATCGATAGGAAACTGAAGCATCATCTCGACGCTGTTTTGCATACTGCCGACGCAAGCGACATCAATGGCGCTCATCGCGTAGCCGCATGGAATGCTCTATCGGCGTTGATTGATGGATGTTCGCGGTCGCAATACCATGCCTGCAGTGCCATCATCTGGCAAGCTGGTATCTGGAAAGCCACGCTAGATCTATACATCAACCGCAGCGCAATCGCACGGCCCAAGTCTTCGAAACAATTATTGGCGAGTCTCTGCAATGCTTTGTCTACCAACTCAGACGACCTTGCCTCAAGACAGTGGGCTACGGGACGTCTAGTGAGAAGTATCGCCAGCGATGAAAACCCTGCGCGCGTCAAAGCATGCCTTCAGGTATTGGCGCACTTTCTTGCCAAAGACGTCTTTCCTCTGGATGAAGTACTCCTCTGCTGGAGCAAGATGCGATATGGAAGTCGCACAATCGGAGCAGTTTCCGTGATGCACGATCTCATATTGGTGCTTCTAGCCTGGGTTGGCAAAGCAGACTTTGGTTCCGTCGTTGGCCATGTCATCTCTGTCTTGCTTGACAAAATCGATGCGAATCGCCATGCTACCCAGCAATCGAAGATGCTGACTCGAATTACGCAAAATAACCAACCGTTGTGGGTCAAGCCGCTGGATGAGGTATTCATGTCTGGTGTCGTGGGAATCGACGAATTGCGAATACACATTCTACCTATCCTATTCCGACGCGGTTTATCCGGATATACTGCACTCTTGGCTAGTCATGGTCTCCAACAACTCGAATGCGAGTTTGGTATCCGTGAAGACCCCGAAAGTTCTCGCGCACCAGAAGACGATCTCTTGTATGCTGCACTCCAAGTCGGGAAAGAACTTGGCATGCTTCATGAGACCGAAGACTCTTGTGTGTCTCGAACCTCTTCTGAAATCCTCCTTCCGGTCCGATGGATCCGACGTCTTCTAACGCACAGCTCTCGAGGCCCCAGACTTGCTGGACTCACACTTTTGATTACATCACACTCTGCAACAAGGCCATTCTCTCCTTCGCTTCTTTCGCTAATGAAGAAATACCTCCATACCTTCTTTTCCGACACCGATGCAAATTTTCGCGGCGAAGTCATGACTTTGATGCAAAGACTCATGGATCGTTTGAGAGCAATCACAGTCGCGCTGGCGAAGAAATGTGGCGCAGTCACCCAGGAGGATCCGTTGCGCGCAACCTACCGGATGCATCAATCATTCTTGCAATGGCTTGTGACCTTCTTGACGTGGGAACTGCGGCCTACAGCGACATATCAACGACATATATCTGCTCTGAAGACCCTTTTGATTGTCACGAGGTCGGGATGCGATTCGCAAATACCCTCGGCATGCTTGTCTAAATCAGCGCTGGCGGAAACGAGATGGCCTTTCACTGTTCGCGTTGTGACGGAGCACTCAAGGGCTTTGCTCTTGGACCTCTTACTCGACCCTTTTGACGATGTTCGTCAAACCGCAGCATCAATACTCTCTTGCTACAGCGGCTCCTACGACGCTAGTACGCGCCACGCCGTCTGCCAGGACCTAGAGCGTACCGTTATACGTGCAGAGAATCTCATGCTTCAAACTGGTCGTGCCGACCAGGCTGACGGAGTTGCACACCTGTATGCTCTGCTCTACCAACACTTAGACAACGCTTGCTCGGGCTCGAGCTCAGAAGGTACCCCTCAACTGGCTCTCCTGGAGAAGTTGCTTGGTAATCTAGAGCGAATGCTTGACGTCGCGCAAGGGAGCCTTCCGACTGCAGTGAACAAGTATCCCGTCCATGGTCTGCTGACCAGTCTGCGGTATATCTTGATCCAAGGTACACCCAGCCCATCGTTGACAGAGGTGTGCACGAGACTTGTTTCTCGCTTGCAAACCATCTGGCGGATAGTCAAAAGAATTCTCTGCAACGATGCGCCAGAAGGGCACGTGCCTCAAGACTTCGAGGACGGAGCGCAAGTCTCGACAAAAGACACTCTCAGTTATTGCTGGAGGGCCCTAAAAGAAAGCAGTCTGCTTCTGGGAGTGCTGGTGTCGAAAGATCTCCTCAATGTGGCAGACATCCTCTCCCTCGGTGATCTCAGCTTTTCGCAATTAGCAGAGTTACGGCACCGGGGTGCTTTCTCTACTGTTGCCCAGACCTGGACGATATGCTGCACTAGATGCTCGACATTGCGAGTTGCAGAAGGAACAGACCAGCTCGAACATTGGTATGACCAGGTCTTTCACATCCTCAGCAGCCGCACAACCATAAACACACGACGTTCGGCCGGAATTCCTGCTTTGCTGTGTGGCCTCCTCGTCGCCGACAAAACGGGCCGGCTTCTGGCGCGAGCGTTTGAAAACCTCACAGCGATCGCAATCCAGCCAGTCGACCGCGAGAATATTGATGGAGGCAGTCTGCCCCAAGTTCACGCTCTCAACTGCATCAAAGACATCCTCAAGAGCACTAGCCTCAGCGAGCTCTCTGACCGTCATGTTCCGGGTGCCCTCGAGCCGGTGGCTCGTTCACTCCGCTCAGACGTTTGGGCGATCCGCAACTGTGGTTTAATGTTATTCCGTGCTGTCATTGATCGTCTACTCGGCACCAGCGCTGCTCATCTGGAAGAAGGAGCTGCCTCCCATCAGCGATTGTCAGCCGAGCAGCATCCAAAGCTAGTCGACATCACCTTGGATCTGCTGGCTCATCCAAAGGAAGACCGGGACAGTGGACCGGCCGAAGACCACGAAGCGCTGTTTCCTGCGCTGCAATTACTACAACAGATGGACCTTTCCCACCAAACGCGCGCCGCTACTAGGAAGAAGATTCTGCTACTCGTGGACAGCCCGTCTTGGCTGATGAGAGACAAAGCGGCGCGGACATATGCTTCATTGGTCACGCCAGACGAAGTCGGACAAGAGATCACGGCCAGACTCGGCGTTGTCCCGAGAGATAGCAATGGGAGGCACGGCGCTCTGCTGTGTATGTGTTATCTCATCAGGAGACTTCAATCGTCCCAGTCGACCTCAATCTTTGCGACGCAGCCCTGTGCAAGCCATTCTGAAAGTGACAATTTTTCGAATTCGAATGCATGGCTGCCGCATTTGCTATCTGCAAGTCCAGAGTTCCTCGACGGCGGCTGTGCTGCGACGCAGGCAGCGTATGTTCAAGCCATCGCCGAAACAACGCAACTTCAGGGCCCAGATTTTGCGTTTGATATCGATATTGCACGCAAGCTAGAGTACAGCCTGATGGCTGAGAATTGGCGCCCAGAGCATCACGTACTACGCAGCGCTCTGGCTCTTGCGCTCGGCCATCAGATCTGCATCGATCAACAGAAATCAGGAGACGGAAACTCACATCACGCCGGGTTGCAGACGCTGATCCTATCGCTCGCAGCAATGGATGCAGATGCGTGCTCTGTGTTCTTTGGGGCCTTCACAAGACCTCGTCGGCAACTTTCCACTCTGCCAAAAGCGGCAGTCAAACAACTGTGGTACTGCGCAACTGAAGTCCTGAAGGGCCCATACGATCGAACTTTAAGATCCAAGGTACAAGCCTTGCTGCTGCGTCTATGTGATGAATGCGATCAGCACGGCATTGACGAACCGCAAATCTCTGCGCTCGCTGAAGCTCTCAACACCGCTGCTGCGTCGCCTTTTCTCGCCACCAGTCACCAGGACTACGCAGATCAATGGCTACAGTTACAAGCTGTTGTTCTCGAGCACCAATCACTCGGCATTGATGACGGGATCCCGGCAAAGCACTCACAGATACATGACTGGGTTCAATTTTGCTGCGAAGCGATACAAGGCGATGGCTTCTTTTCTCGCCAAGCTGCTGCTCTTGCAATCAGTCGTGTCAGACACTTGTGGCGGCACTTGGCTGCTCAGCAGCAATCTGGACTGTGCGAGCTGTGTTTTGGAGTGTACGATCTCCTCAACGACGATGACGAGGACATTCGCCTGCTTGCATCACGAGCCGTTGGTTGCATTACCCGGACGAATATGCGGATGAAGCCTCAAGTCGTCAAAGAGCCATCTTGTGCCAGTGAAAGGCTGGTGCAGTGGATGCTGGGAATATGGTCCACCAACCACTCCTTCATCCGAGGCGCTTTCGCACGCGCTCTGGGCATAAAGGATTCAGCATGGCCGAGCGTAGCGGAGCAAATATCGACGTACGAGACGAGCGATTACGCGCTCTTTGCAGAGGAGAAGCAGAACTTATACATCGACGAGGCGAGAGAGGTCAAACTTTGGTCTCGCGTGCTTCTGAAGGTGGACCTGACGACCATCCCGCCTTCGCTGCTTCGTGCTGCGTCGCAGTGGACTTGCGAGGGGTTGGATGTAATGATTGCAAAGTGCACCGCGGAGACGGATGGAGCACTTGGCTGGAGTACAAAAGGCGAAGTGTTCACGCTGGGATTACAGCTCATCTATGGCGTCGAGGTTCTCCTGCATACCATTGAGTCGGGGGTGAGACTGCCTGTTCGGCCATCAGCTCTTCGCATGAAGCTCGGCTTGTTTGGAGAGGCGGCTGGTACGAGCGGCATCAACACGCTGTGGGTTCGAGAGACTGATCGGGTGCTGACTTGGGCGGTTGAGAAGACCTTACAGCGGCACTATGTAGTTGTGAATAACGTGGAGAGAAGTGGGAGGTGAGTCGAGTGATGGCGGTTGCACGTGAGGTCGCTCTGGACCATGCTCCGCTGCTTAATCAGCATTCGATATCGACTTCTACCAGAATATGACCCTCTTCTCTTCCCTTCTTTCCACCCTCCTCGCCTTACCTCGCCTCCCTATCTTTGCGGACACAAACGCATGTGGACATAAGAATCCTAACCGCATGCCGTCCGCAACATGGCCGACCCCTTCGAAGTGCGCATGAGGTTCACCTCGCAACTCCAACACCTCAACGCCTCCACCACCTCCGCCACCAAAGCGGCCAACTACGCCCTCAAATACTCCGAGTTCAGCGACGACCTGCACTCCTGCATCCTCGAGCAGCTGGAGCGCAACAACGTTAACAACCGCGCGAACATCATGTACTTCCTCCCCTCCCTCTGCGACACGGCCAAGGCGCACAACGAGCTGGGCTACGTGCGCATGATGGAGCGCGACATCCTGCGCATCATCGACCTCGTCGCGCCCGACGACGGGAGCGGGGCGGCGAACGTCAAGGTCGTGCGCAAGGTGTTGCAGCAGCTGCAGCAGAAGTTGTACCTGCATCCGCAAACGGTCGTGGAGCTGGAGGAGTTCCTTGCGCCGCGCGATACTGCTCTCGCGAGCCCGCCGCAGCCTCCACCCGCGGCGCCGGAGCAGGATGGTGCGGCGTCTGTTGCGCGCTCGACGCCGCAGTCTGCGGCTCGGGAGCAGTTCCCTAATCCCGCTATGCGGCTGGACAAGAGGCAGATTGAGCAGCGGATTGAAGAGGATCGGGAGCGACACAAGCGTGCACGAGAAGGCATTTGGGCGATTGCACAGAGCGGGGGCACGAGTTTGGCGCAAGATGCAGAGGTGGAGAGGATATGGGCGGATGTGGGAGAGGTGGGCGAAGACGAGTGGAAGTATTCACGGGAGGAGATGGAGGAGAGGGTGCGGTGTATGGACTTTGAAGAGGGTTGAACGGAAAGGCGCGATTTGAATTTAGCACGGTGTTGGAGGCGTTGATTGCTGCACTATCGCGGCAACGAATCTTAAGGTATCTTCATCACCAATGACCTCTCTGTTCCCCCTGATTCAAAGTTCTGGTCTTGTGTAACCAGCGTAACGACGGGCGGAATCTCGGCCAGTTGATGCAGCTGTATAAGCCCTGCTTTCCACCCCGGCTCCGTCATTGTGCAGTGCCAGTGGTCTGCACCAATTACTCGTCGAGCCGGCATGGTGTAGTGGTAGCACGCTTGGACTCCGGATCCAGAGGCCCTCGTTCGATTCGATGGTGCTGGCAGCTTTTCTGTTTTGCTCTTTCCAGCAATTCAGCGTTTGCAAGTGAACGCCTCATGCTGGAGACTTGGCTCCTGGCACCCTTCACAGCTTATCCAGCAGCTTCCTCTTCCGTCTCTCCAACAACTCCGCCTCCACCTCCTCTGCAGTCGGCAAGTTCCACACCACACCATCGCCCACATCTCCCGGCAAAACCTCCCACTCCGCCTCGCCCTTCTCCTGCCCCGCCAACAATGTCTCAAACGCCTCGCTCTCTTTCTGCGCCTCATACTGTAACAACGTCCCATCCTCCTCATCCAGCCCATACCCATAATACCCAGCATCAACCCGCATCCTCAAGTCCGCCCGCGCCTCCCCACCCTTCCGCCTCTCTTCGTCCGGGCGCTGCTTCGCCGCCTCAAACAACTCCTTGACGCCCGGCAACTCCCTCGCCCGGCCAAAATACCGATACCCCTTCCCCCCACCCTCAATCACGCGGCCCTCCTCATCCGTCACGCGGCCCGCAGCACGCATATAATTCGGCCCGCCCAAATCTTTGATGCGCATCTCCCACTGCCACTTTTCGCGAAACAGCTTGTTGAGCTCATCGTTGACGTCGCGGATCTGGTAGTCGCTCAGCGCCGGGTCCTGGATCTTGGTGATTTTGCGCGAAATCTCCTTCAGCACTTGGCCGCGCCAGCGCTCGCAGGTGGGGATGTGGTCTTGTTGCGAGATGGCTTTGGGGCGTCGCGTGCGCGCTGTGTCGAGGATGCCCAGATCGGAAGCTTGTTGCGCGCGGAAGCGGAAGAGCATGGACTGCGCCTTTTCGGCGTTGCGAGCCATGTTGGGTGGTGGAGTGGGTGGTTGGGGGGTGGGATGTGTGCGTGGTTGATTGGAAGAGGCTGATGGACAAGATTTGGAAGTTCGAGAAGTTTAATTAGGGTTAGGGTTGATGGGGCTCGCCCCGGTTTGCCTTAAAAGCAGCCTTGCCGCCAAGCGAGACAGACGAAGTGGAGTCAACTCTCTCGTTGTCTGGATGAAGTCTCGATTCTTCGAGCTACAGGACTAGCTAATGGGGTTCCCAAAGATGTGTACGTGCTAGTCCCTGTCAATCTTTACCCATCGATTCCACCCGCCTGTCCGGAACCCTCCATCGGGTACCACCAGCACCTCCCGAGACTGCGGCAGTCGCCTAGGCCTCCTCCGCCAGAATCGTAGGGACAACCGTCGGCACGACCTTGGTGACGGTGGAAAGGATGCTCGTCAGCGGCAGGCCAGTCGACTTGGTCTTCTTGCCCTTCTTCGACTTCTTCGTCTTCTTGGACTTCTTGGACTTCTTGCCCTTCTTGTCCTCTTCCGTCGAGTCGTCGCCGACGACGGCGGCTTTGGTGGTGTGGTGATGCTTGGCTGTGTGCGTCTTGGTGGCGAGCTCGACGGGCTCGCGCTCCTCGAGGACCTGCGTTTGTCAGTTAATTGAGGGGATTGTGAACGATGGGAACTATGCGTCTTACAAAGCCCTCGCCGACGGCTACTGAGCCATCGACATCCGCGGCCGGGGCGGTGTAGGCGCCTTGGAACAAGGCGAACAGCGCGAAGCTGCCAATCACGGCGAGACGGACCATGTTGGGATACAGAAGGTAAGGTAGGATTAAAACCGTGAAGTAGATAGATCGAAGTCAGGAGGGAAGAAGTCGATCGAGTCGTGGCAGGAATGAAGGAAGGCACGGTGGACGTGAGTGGTTTATATACCTCGCTCAGCCTTGGGGTGGGTTGGCATCTCCGCCGTTTCGGAGGAGCCCGACACTCCACTCGTCAGTTCGATCGCTTACACCAGCGCTTACTGGCGAGCGGTAGTCCATTGTGCGAACCAGAGGCAGAAAGCCGACAGGCCAACGAGAGTGGGCGAGATCGACGACGTGATGGCGTGGACGATGCACAATGGCGACAGAAAGCGTATCTTCGGGGCGGCCCACTTCTGTACCAAGCCCACACATCCAGAGGACTGGTTCGGGTACCCTGCGGTAGTTGGGGGTGCTTGCGCGGTAATTCGCTCAGACATCCAGGTACCCTGAGGTTGATCCATGTTTCGGCAGATCGTCGACGGTTTGGCGCTAGCGCTCCGCAAGGCTGAGAGTTTGGGCGTTGCGATGGCGCAACCAGGACAATTCTCCCTGCGCTCCAACGATGGGAGCGGAGAATGCCGGAGGAGTAACGGAGCTGGGAACTTCTTTTCTGGATACACAAACGTGCGTGACGCGTTGATTGAATACGTGTGTGCTATCGAACATCGGTCTAGTCTACTTCCCTCATCACATTTTCGTCCCAGAACCCTCCATCCTGCAATCTAGATCTCTCACACATACAAAGCGTGTCAATTACGAGGCATCATCAAAGTCGGACCTCCAACATCTGCGTCACCGATCTTTGCGGTGCTTAGACGGTGACGGTGGGAGTGACGGTCGGGGTCACAGTGATGGTGGTGTGGGGGTGAGTGAGGGTGGAGATGATGGAGCTGAGGGTGTCGGTGGTCTTCTTGGGCTTCTTGGTCGAGGTTTTCTTGGGCTTTCCAGTCGAGGAGGAGGTCGAGGAGGAGGTGGTCTTCGTAGGCTTTCCCTTCTCAGTCGACGACGAGGTGGAGGTGGGCGTAGAGGTGGTCGGGGTAGAAGTGGAGGTGGTGGAGATGGAAGTGGTGGAAGTCTTCTTCGGCTTTCCAGTGGACGAGGAGGACTTGGTCTTCTTGGGTTTGTCGGTGGAAGTGGTCTTGTGCGGCTTCTTGCCCTTCTTGCCCTTCTTCGTCTTCTTGGCCTTGTGCACCGAAGAGCTCGTGGTGGTCGCCTTGTGATGATGGTGTTTCAAGTGGGTGGGCGGGGGAACAATGATGCTGGTGGTGGTGCTGTGCTTCTTCGCATCTTCGAGGGCCTACGTCGTCCATTAGTAAAGGATGCCTTTTGATAGTGAATGATGCGGGAACATACCGCTGCCACGTTCTCGAACTCAGGCGCAGGCGCGGGCGCGGTGTAGGCGGCCTGGAATAAGGCGAACAGCGCGACGCTGCCGAAGACGGAAAGGCGGACCATGTTGATAGGAAGTAGGGTGGGAGTGAGGTGTAGATTGAGATGGAAGTGAGGAATCAGGAATTCGATGAAGGATAGCGAACACAAAGAAAAGCCAGCACCCACTTGGACGCGATGGCTTTATATATCTCGAGCGCTCAACGGTTTCCTTTGAGAACTCCCGCCGCCTCCAATTCCCTGACGGGAGGATGAAACGCTCACCAACTAGCAACCCTGGCAATCATTGCGTAGATCATAGCAACGGCAGTCGTCGCTTGCAGGCCGCGTTTGCACATGTCCGCTGTTGGTGGCGCAGTTGGGAGTCCGTTGCGGAGACGGAACCGCTGCACTGCTCGAGCACCGGGCGGGTTGGCCGCGAGACGAGGCAAGGGGAGCGACGGGGTTGGACGAATGGGCGGGCGGCAATGGACGTCGGAGATGGCGACACCTCCGGACGTCTGGTATGCCACGGCTGGATTGAGCAAAGCTTGAGCGGCGGAAGGCTGGAAGCTTGATTGTGATTACTGCGGGACGGTGCGGTGATTGAAGGGAGGAAGGAAAGGCGGGTCGTGGTGGTTAAGCGAAGGCGGATGGGCAACGTTCGCGCGCCGCCAGCGCTGGCTGGGCCACCGGCCCCTGTCTGAGGTGCTTTTAAGCTTTCGCAGCCTCGCGGGCGCCCCCCAAATGGGGAAGGCGTTACCTCCCCCCCACTGCAAACGTAAGCTCGCTTCGTCAATGTCGCCATCACTCAAACAAACTTATCGCTCGCACATGCAAATCATCACTCCACCCGTTGCTGACTTGATCCATCTCCCCATGGAACCGCAGCTTTCGGGCCCGATGGCGCTCCACTGTTTGTTGCAAACACCACCGCAACGCTCCCCGTGCAACAGTCGAGCCAAGTTTGGGAGGCGGTCATCGTTTCATCGGCACGTCGATGTTTCGGCAGACGCATTCGCGTGGATCGCCCAATGCAGCGCGGGAATCTGAGGCTCAATATCTGTACAACGAGGCCATGCACAGCTCCCCTGCATTGCGACTGCGCGTAGAACGCGGATGGATGCATCAGGTGGGTGGATTGGTGGCTTGGCTGTCTGCGCAGATGGATTGATTTGATGGATTGTGGCGGACGCAGGTTGGAGGCTAGCTGGCAGGCCTGGAGACGCTGTAGCGAGCCGCACGCCTCATTCGTGTTTATTCGTGGGATTGCTCAACCAATGCTCCCAGCACGCCTTTCTCAGCCCTCCAACTAGTTATGCCCACCGCTCGTTTGCTCGGGGATCTCAGCCACTCCCTGGGAATATCTGTAATCACCACGACGATCCATGCAGAAGATTGGAAGGAACTGCAAAGCGTTCCTACAGCGCCACAACGGTACTTCACATGGAGGACGCTGCTGACGCGCGGCACCCGCTGCAACAACTCTGGTCCATCGTCCTTGTACGGCGTTCCAGATATGTAAGTAAATAATTTCGCATGTTTACTCATCATCCAGCGATCCATAGACCCCATCCGAAGACTGCAGCCTATTGAGTTTGCGTTTCATCGACTTTGATGATGTCTTCACTAAACTCCTCGGTGATCTCGGACTCCACCCCGACCGCCGTCCCTACTGTACTGTACCACTTTTGATGTCCATGTCGCAACTGCCCGTCGGCTCGTCACGTGAACTGGCGAGGAATGTCCCTTTCGACATTAGTGTTCCTGCTGTCTCCTTATTGGCGGATCTCGAGAGCAGCCTTGCGTACGATTTAGTGTCCAAGTATAGAGGAAAGTACTGCATACAGAGCACCGAAGAAGCAAGAAAACAAGCAAGCGCCTCGACAGCCGCACCGCGCGAGATCTCTTGAAAGAACACAGGTTTTATTGATGGGTATTAAACGACATAAACCAAACCGTCGTGGACTCATTGATAAAAGATACCCAATCAAGCAGCAGCGCCAGCAGCATGCCCATCAATCACCTCCTTCATATCCTCCGCAATAAAGCGATGCACATTCGTCTCCATGTTCCCCGCCGTGAACCAGAAAAACGGGCGCGCATTCGTCCAGTTGCCCTGCCCCTTGTTCGTATCCGACTGGCACTGCTTGAACTTCGTCCAGGGCAGCGTGTTGCCGTTGCCGGCGTCGCAGCAGTAGTTGAGCGGCTCGGTGAAGCCGAAGGAGTCCTTGTTGTTCATGATGTTGACCATGCGGCCGAAGACGTCGTAGTAGACGAGTTGCGCCTTGTACTTTGACGCCGCGAGCGAGGATTCCAGCTTCGCGTTGGCCGCTTGGATCACCTTGCCCCAGTTCTTGGTGCACACGTTGTTGCCCTTGCACCAGTAAAGCAGGCTGGCGGGCGCGAGGTGCAGGGGGTAGATGTTGGGCACGACGACGGCGACGGCGCCGGCTTTGGCGAGCTGCTCGGCTTGCGTGACGAGCAGGCCGCTCCACGTGTTGTAGAAGTCGACGTTGTGCGCGTTGTTCACCGTGATCTGGGTGGGCGGCCGGACGCCCCAGTTGGTGTGCTTTTTGACGTCGTTCTGCCCCACCCACACGAGAGCGAGGGAGCGTTTGACGTCCGGCACCGGCTCGCCGTCGGATGGCGGCTTGCCTTTGAGAAAGCTGGTGATCTGCTCTTTGGTCGACGGGACTGGCTTGCCTTGGTACAGGTTTTTGGCGGGGGTGTAGCTGTTGTCGACGGTGGGGCCGGCCAGGCCGCCTCCATAACTACCTCCCCAAGAGTAATCCGACAGCGGCACATCGAGAAGATCGCTCAGATATTGCACCGCCACAGGCCCATCGGTCCAGGTGTGGTGACCGTAGATGTTGCCGGGATTCAGGCCGTGGGCGGTCGAGCCGTTGCCGTTGTCGCTTAACTGATCGCCGAAGACGAGCAGAGTGTCGAAGTCCAGGGCAGTGGTGAGGCCTAGAAGCAGCGCAAGGCTGTGCCACGTTTGAGCACGCATGTTGGTTGATAGTGTTGGTCAGCCTGATGGCTTGTTCGATAAGTGTTCTTGAAGAAAGCGTGGTGTGAATGGGTGTTGATAAGAAAAGCGTGTGCAAAGACTTAGCCGTGAACTGGTCGGTGGCAAAGATGAAGCAGGGTGAATATATACTACACCGTACAGCAGCGACGAGTCCGTTGACGCATTCGTACCAGAGCAAGATGTAGTGAACTTGGCACCAAGCAATTGGCATTATGCAGATCGGCTTATATTCAAAGGAAATAAAGCGTCGGTTCGCCACACAAAGGCCTTTGTTCACTGGCGAGGCTGCAGCACAATGGAACAATGGATGAGAGCGAGCGGGTGAACAATGCGAGTGTGCGGGTTCGATATGCCACGGCGACGACGATCAGCAGCTGTCGAGGAGTCACACAATCGCGTTCTTCTTCTACTCCCTCCATACCGACCTGAATGACAGATTGGAGGGGGAGGCGGGCGCACTCCTGAGATATGTGCGAAAGGTGGAGAAGACGAAGCAAGCAATAAAGGTAGCGGGATAAACGTTATAAGCGGGGCTTGGCCTGAACTCTAATTTCCAACCCACAGCGCCGCCTCATCGACATCGCGCACTCTCCAAGGCGGATAATCCCCTAAGCGGTTCACACGTTCGACGACATGACGCGCCGGTTCCATGCGCTCGCACGTCGGCTCACGAAGCCACGTGCGCCACCCGGCTCCGATTTGCCCGATAGAAGGCGGTTGCTGAACGTCACGCCTCGCCTGGTTGAAACAACGACGACATTGCAGTGGCGAAAAGCCTGAATGTTCCCTGTTGGATTCGCTAATATATGTCAAGCGACCCAGACCTTTTGTGAATTCCCTGGACTCTGCCAAGTGGATGTTCGTCGCTGTGTCGGGTGAGCCTTCCACGCCTTGGCTACTGTCATCTCTACGTCTGCCATCGGGTGCGGGTAAAGAAGACGTTCACGGAAGACACTGTATGTCGTCATGCGTGGCATGTCCCTTCCATGTTTACAAGTCCAGCCCTCGGGTCTTATTGCTCTCAATCCACGCCAGCGTACAGGTCGACCACGATGTTGATGGCGGCCACGAGAATCTCCGCTGCAATGAGGACAATGACGATCCATTCAAGGTACTCCCCTGGCGTCGTTGTTAGCATCAGATTGATAGCAAGGGAGTTGTGAATATCTCACCATGTGTATGAGAGAGTTGATCTTTCAACACCGCCAGCAAATCCGCAATCACGCCCACCCGCTCCTGCAAAAGCGAGACCCTCTGGTCCATCTCCAAATAGCTGCGCACAGCTTGGTACACGGGTTCCAATTGCGGCTCGGCCCACATCAGCTCGGGAGCATCGAGCACCGAGCCCTGTAGATGGATGTTGATGCGCAAGATGAACAGCTCGCCAATTTGCATGTTGATCTCGCGGCGTGTGAGGTTGATGCGGCCGGTGCGAGCGATGGTGGAGGGGATGGATTGCGTTGTGCTGATGGTGGCGTCGAGGAGGTCTTCGTAGAGGGAGGTCTGGAATCATCACATTAGCAACCGGTAATGCGGGACCATCGGGGCTGGAGGCCATGACATACCTTTGTACTCTGCGCAAGAGCATGACTGATGGCAAGCTTGGTCATGTAATTCCTCTTCTCCCGCAAGGAAATAAAGTCATTGTAAATCCGCGCCTGGTACTCGCGAGTGTAGTAGAAATTGAACTCTTCCGTCTGAATATCGTCCTTGTCCAGCTTCTCCTGCTCAAACTTGGCAATCTCTTTCAGGAAGCGCTGCTCTTCTTTCATCGTCATGCCCCAAATGACCACCACGCCGTACTCAAACAGAAACACCTCGGGAATGTGGACATCGGTGTCGAAGTCGGGGGTGATGGGTCGCGGTTCGATGCTGGAAGTGGTGTCGATGGCCTCGGCATCTACCTCGTGCAGCGGGTTGTTCGGCTGTCCTGTTTCGAGCGTGGTGTCGCCGGCAGAGGTCTCGATGTCGGTGGTGAGGTTGATGAGGTCATCCCGCCTTCTCTCCTGATTGTCGTCTACCTCAATCGCGCTGTCTGAAAAGCGTCTCGCGGGCTGGGAGAGCACTCGACCAGGCTCTTCCGAGTGACCGCTCCCTCTTCGTCGGTCTCCAAGGGCATCCTTTTTGTACGTGTAGGGGGTGTATATGCATTCATCGAAGATCTTGGGCGCCGTTCCTTTCGTCTTCGTCCGGCCTTTCAAGAAGCGCATGAGATCATCAATGCGGTACGAGCTGGCGGTGCAATACGCCGTGACGCGCGGCAGCTTCGCCCGGTCATCCTTGCCCAGCCTCGCGGCATCCCTTCGGGCAGTGGGATCGGTGATGCGAGTAAACTGGCTGTACACGTCGCGCCCGCTCTCCTCATCAGGCACTTCACCCTGCTCGGGGTTGGGAAGGAGCTTCAACTTCTGCGCCGTGCGCGTCGTGCGCTGCGGCCCGATCTTGTTGATGGGCTGTTGTGGGGGGAGTTGCAGCGCGGCACCCGAGCTGTTCCGTCTTCGGAGCTTGCTGTTCAGCGAGGCCAGGATGGGCTGCGGGCCATCTCGCGAGGAGGCGGCGGAGGCGAAGGCCGCGGTGGACGAGGTTTGCGGCTGCACGGGGAATTGCGAGCGACGTTTGGGAGGGCTGGCGGAGGAGACTTGGGGGTTGAAGGTAACACTGCGGGATGCTTTGGTTGCGATGGGAGAGGCTTGTGATCTCGATTGGAGGAGCGGGGTGGTGTCGGAGGGGTTGGTGGTGGAGGAGGCCATGGTAGGAGGACGGGGAGATGCTTGTCCGACACGACGATGAGCATCCAATGGCTCTGGGGAGGGAGGAGATGGACGATGCACGTGTTTGGGTTGTACTGCAGCTTGCTATGCGTCTTGGCAACGTCGTAAAGCTTCCTGCATGACGATTGTCGGGCGGAGTTTGATTCGCTGTGATTGGCTGCAGCCTTCCACCATTCACTTCACGGCTTCGGCTACATCGAGAACTACATCTCCTCTATGGAATGAACACCGCTGATATATCCTCATCCTCGCTCCCCAATCAATCATACAAGATCTCAATATCCGTCACCGCCCGATCCACACAACTAAGCATGTAATCCCCCCTCTCCTTCTCCAACAACCCCATGCCATTATGACACACCTCGCCCTTGGCCACCGCAACCTTGCACGCTCCACACCCACCCCGTTCACAGAGATATGTCATATCAAATCCGGCATCTCTCAGCGTGCGTAATAGCGTCTTGTCCGCTTCAACTCGCAGCTGCACGCTCCGTCCAGCCTCTTCATCGTGCACCGTAACGTTGAAAGGCTTCGAGTCCTTCGCTGCCTTCCCAGCGCCTTCGAAACTCTCGAAATGCAGGAGGTGCGGGGGATAGCCTAGCCTCGCTGCATGTTCTCGAACGGTATCCATGAGTCTGTTAGGTCCACAGGTGAAGATGCGCGTCGTGAATCTCCCATCCGACTCGCTTGGAGGCGGGATCAACTCCTGCACGTCCAGGCGCTTCTGTTGCGTTTTAGCGTAAAGTTTCAGGCGAGAAGACGGGATGCGATCGACGAATGCCGCGTCTTCAGGACTGCGAACGGCGTAGTGCACTTCATAGGGTAGGTTTTGCGCTTCGCAGAGGTCGATGGACGGCAGGAACGCCGTCACGCCTATGCCGCCTATGATTATGATGCGGTTGTCGATGGCGTCGGGCGTGCATTTCTCTTCGGCTTCGATGCCGGCTGGGTCGCTGCCTGGTGTCATGCGGATTTCGTCGCCGAGGGCCAATTTGCTGTGGATGTAGCTTGAGCCGCCTCGGGTGTTATCGTCGAGGGCGACACCGAGGGTGAATCGGTTCATGTCGCCAGAAACGATGGAGTAAGAACGTGAGATGCTGAAGTCCGGGCCAAAGTCGATTTTAGCAAAGCTGTATGCAGGGAACGTAGGCTTGTGAATGACGAGGTTGTGCTCGTCGAGTTCAAACGTCAGGTGCTTCACTCGCGAAGTGACGTTCTCGGCGCTCACCAGCCTGTACCTCTTCGTCGCCGTCAACATCCTCTTTGCCGCATATCCTCGCACCGTCTCCGTCAGGACATCCAGCTCCATGAGTTCCTGCACGAGTTCCAGCGGCACCGACTTCCCCTGCACCACTCGCTTCACATTCAGCAACGACCACTGCGGATGCGGACGTTCCAGAAGCACCATCTCATCGCCCTTTCGGATGTACCCAGTTTGCAACACGCGCATCAACCAGCCCACCCGTCCAGTGCGAGTGATCCGCTTCAGCGCCCTCGGCCATTGAAAGCGTTTGTTGAGCTTGTAGCATGGGTCCCGGGGCTCGCTGACTTGCAGAACAACCTCTTTGCCAACGCGGTACAGATCGCCAACACACACATTCGCCTCCGTCATCCCCGTAGCCACGAGGTTCTCCCCGAAGTCTCCGAGTTGGAAGAGATCCGGAAAAGGCGAGCTTTCGCAGCGCCAGTCGGCGTAGTGGTCCGCATCGTATTGCATGACCGCACGCTCGACGCCTCCGTGCGGAGCGTAGACGTGTTCGTCTCCGGCGAGGCCCGTCAGGCCGACGTAGATGGCTTCATCGTGGGGTTCCTTGAAGATTCCCGAGGGCTCGCCGTGGAGATCTTTCACTGCGCCGAAACGGACCTCTAGGAGCTGGCTTTTGGGCGGTTGGGGCGCATGCTCGAGTTGAGTGATGACTTCTTTGGTGATGTTGCGGTCGCATATGGAAGGCATGAGGATGGTTGAGTCGACGGGTTTGCTGCTGCCGGCAGAAGATGAGAACCGTTCGCCACCTCCTATCACACAGAATTTCGACGCATCTAAAATGATGGCAATTGGTCGGGATATCGAGACCTGCCTGCAATCATAAGCAAGATCAGAGACGAGGCTGATCCTACGGACTCATGGGAAAATTGTTAACCGTCAACTTATTGCAATACGATTGGGCTCTCAAAGCGGGAGCTAGCGGAAGTCCTACCCCTAACCCTGCTAACCCTACAGCACAAGAGTGTCGCCATGAAACGAGTGTCGCCATGAAACTACGTCATGCACAATTGGTGGAAGGACGATAATTGCACGAGAGAGAGACTCGGAACACGCATGGCCAAGAAAAAAGATACGAAATACTTTTCACGCTACGAATACAACCACAGAGTTACGCATCCCTCAAGTTCAGGAGGTGCGGTACAACGCAATCGTGTCGACGAACCCATCCAAGTTATCGTTGTAGTACGCAGTTTGCGTGTTACCCGTGGTGATTTGGTAGTGCGTTCCGACTGTGAAATATCCTCGTCAGCAATGCATCCAAACGACACGGAAAAGTAAAGCAGACAACTCACCAGTATTCTCATTGTAAACATTGATGTTGCTGTTGCTTCCCTGCAGCTGGAAAATCTCGCTCTGGCAGATCTCGCCATTCCCCTGAGCGGAGCAAGTGGTGCTGTAGTTGTTAAAGAAACTGTAGAACCCCGCGCCGTAGATGAGGATGTTGTCGGAGCTGACGATGCGCAGGCCCCACGCGTCGGCATTGGGGATAGTGTAGCCGTTGGCGGTGATTGTGGCTTTCGCGAACTTCGGGTCGGAGTACGTCGCGTTGTAGGTCCACGGGGTAGGCGCGGACGGGTTGGGCTGGTAGTACGGCGTCTCGGTCTGGATTTGGCCGGCGAAGACGGTCGACGCGTTGACGAATTGGTATTGGTAGAGGGTGTGGTGTTCCACCGCGCCGCCTACTAGCCAGACGGGGCCGGCGCTTTCATCCAACAGGCCGCGGCCGGAGTAGACGGTGATTTGCGTCTCGGCCTGGCTGTCGGCGTCGTGGTCCGCGGTCCAAAGCCAGTTGTTCTCAAGGTACAGGCCCGAGCTCTGCTCCGTGATGTGGAGGGTGAGGAAGGCGGCGATGCAGTTCTTGTTGAGGTTGCTAGCGGTGACCGTTGTTTTTGGCGTGATGGGGCAGTTGGCGGCCTGGAGGTTGGAGCCGGCGAAGCCGCCGATGCGCGCATGCACATCCCAGATCCCCGAGACGCCGCCTGACGACGAGCTTCCCCATGACGATGAAGAGGACCCTGCAGAGTTGAGGTTGTATTGGAAGAGGATTGCGCCTTGCTGCTGTCCTTGGGTGGACACGATCATATCACTCCACTGGATGGATCCAGTCTGCCCGGGATTGCCAATTTGCACGATGGGCTGCGGGTTGTTCATGTTATTGAAAAATGATCCACGGGAAAGAATGACCGAGTAGCTCTCGCCCACAATGTTTAGGCCGGGAGGGAAGAGGAGGGTGCTAGTGACGATGTAGTCGCCGGCGTCAACGAACAAGATCTTGTTCTGGGCCACGGCGGAGTTGATTGCCTTTTGGAGAGCGGCGGTGTCGTCCGTCTTGCCGTTTCCAGTGGCGCCGGCGCTGCGCGCGCTGATGAAGCTGGACACCGGGTAGGAAGCGTACTGGGGCTTGGATTGCACATAGTAGTTGCCGTTCGATCCCAACAAGGCAGATGGGCGGTTGACGGGAGAGATGTTGCTTTGGAAGGTCGTGGGACCGTTGGGCGTGTATTCGTGCCCTTCACCCCAGGCCGAAATCTTGGTGTTGGTCGGAGTTCCAGCCAGGGCCGTCTTGCCGTTTCCGCCTTGCACGGCAACCGGAACGTTGTTGAGAGAGATGTTCTCCAAGATCAGGGAGTTGGCCGTGGGAGGGCTCGAGCTGCCCTGGACATAGCCGGTTCGAACGAAGACGGGAGTGTTGGACACCGTAGAATCGAAGAGGGTAACGCTGCCCACCGAGAGTCCGTTCGCGCCGACCGTGGACATGTTCAGGCCCAACGTGCAGTTGTTGATATTGAGACCGTAGTAAGTCCCTAACGTTTGTGATCAGCACTGGTCAAAATCCATCGAACTGCATGTACTTACAGCCCCAGTCCCAGATTTGGTTAATGGCAGTCACGACGCCGTTGAAGGTCATGTTGCGCATGGTAAACTGTTGGTTGCCGAAGTTGCCGCCATACCGGCCTCCGTTGAAGACGAGATCGGTCATGAAGCCTCCACTTCCCGATTCGATGTAGATGCCTTGATGCAGCGTGCCCTTGTTGGCGTTCATGTTGAAGACGACATTCTGGATGCTGGTGGCTTGTCCCGTCGGCCAATGGATGCCCGTCACAGAGGCTTGTGGGGGAAGCAGCGTCATATCGATGATGAAGTTCCGGATTTGTCGCCAGAAGACGTTGGTCGAGCCATAAGCCAAAGAGCCACCGGCGCCTACATATGGATCTCCGTCGATCAAGCCGATGTAGCCGGCGGGGGCGTTGAAGGTGGAGAAGGCGCGAATGGTGGGGACGCAGTTGGGATTGCCGATGAGCTGGGTGTAGTAGTAGTCGACGATAGACGAGCTGATCATGTACGTTCCAGCAGGGAAGTAGACGAGGGCGGGTTGGGTGGTGGAGGAGCTGCAGCTGCCAGGCGCGCAGCGGTTGCCGGAGGAGATGGCCAAGTTGATGGCCTTGGTGTCGTCGGTAACCCCATCGCCCTTGGCGCCGAAGTCCTTGACGTTGCGGAAGACCTGGTACGTGGAGGGATTCGAATTGAACGCGGCAATGCCCTGGTGAGTGATGTTCTCAAGCCAGTAATTGCACTGAGGGCTGGCAGCTTGTGCCTGGCTGAAGGGGACGTTGAGTTTTGCGTCGATTTTGACACCAGGAAGGCCCTTGAATGCGGTGTACGGGGCAAACTCGGTCAGGGCGTGTTGTACGTCCTGTTGAACTTCGGGAATCCAATCCTGCTCGGGCTCATAGTGCCCGTTCTGCGCGAGTGAAGGAGTGACGGCAGCCAGGAAGGCTGCAAAGAGGAAAGACGAATGCATGCTGTGCGGATTGCAAAAAGAGTGACTGCTACAGCTGCGAGGAATGAAGGAGAGGAAAGAAGAAGAAGAGGGTAATGAACGTCAGTCGAGACGGGGCGAGGCGAGGTTGAGAAGCGAGAGAGAGGGAGAGGGAGCGGAGGAGGCAGGACTCACGACCTTCTTATTCTTCTTGCAGACAGACGCCCCTCGTACCACCCACCGTCTGTGATGCCGCGGCGTGCACTACATGCATCCACCCACCCACCCCGAGGCACAGGCGATGGCGGGCGTCTAGAGTGATGATGTTCATTTGACCGTTAGAGGCAGGCCCAGTCGCCAAGCCTCCCCCGCAAAGCCTGGGCGGGCTTAATCTCCTTTGCCTCCGCGAGTGGATCGAATGCGGACAAGCTTCATGCTCCCTCCAACCGCTTGGACCGCGCATCGTCTGCCGGCCCTTGGCACGACGGCCCAGTGCCTCCTTTCCCTGCGCCTGCATGCAGGTGAAATTGCTTCAGTCTCCCTGCAGCGATCCCAACCAGCGAAGTGGGTGTTTGACGATCATTCGTATGCATGGCGTGCCCACTGAATAGCTATGTTCTAGGCAGGTGGGTAGTACACAACCGCGCCTACCCACCTCCTGTACCGCATAAGAGACCAAACACTCCTGCATCTGTAGTCTGCCGACCTCTGTATTGTGGCTTCGGGCTCTCCGATCTTTCTTTGTGAGCAGCCAGCCACAACAAAGCCACACGAGCATTCCTGTGATCCAGATCAGGTCGTGCACTGTACTTCATTATTTCCCCTTTTCCCTCGACCGCCACCTATTTCGACAAGACGGTCGGTCGGGAATGTTTCTCCCTGCTCGGGTTTGCATCAAAGCTCGGCGGCAAGGCTGGCTGAGCCTCGCTTACACGTGCCGGCTGCGGGCCCCTGCCCAATATCTGACAACGGCCAGATTCATTCCGACCGTTGTCAGGCAGCACGGGATGATCTCAATCACGTTGCCGTCAAAGGCTTTCGACGGACACGAGAATGGAAGAAGTGTTCAGTAACAGATACCGTCATTGTGTATAGCTATGAAAGAAATACCATACATCTAGCCATGAGCAGGCTTCTCTCTTCTCGTCCAAAATGTGTTCCGATTAAATCCACGCAAAGACGACGTGTAAGACGTCGCCTTGCGCATCAGTCAGTGTCGAAAAAGATCAATGGCATATTCGTCAAGTCGTGCCGGGGTGAACCAAGCTCAAAGGAGCTCAAGACGACCAACTCTTGGTGGTGGTGCTGCCGCCGTAGCTGGGTGGCGTGGGAGTGCTCGTCCAGCCGCCGCCACTGGTGATGGTCACCGTCTCCGTCGAGCAGGTCTCTTGCGCCGTAACGGTCGAGACTTTGCTCACGGTGATGGTGGAAGTGGGAGGCGGCGTGACGGGGCCGACGGGGGTGGTTGCACAGCTGGTCACCGTCTCATGGCAGGTGGTTGTGCTCGTCACCGTCGAGACTCCGCCGGTCGGGCAGGTCGAAGTTCCCTGGACGGTCGTCGTGATTGTCGAGCCAGCGCCGCTCTGGGTGACGGTGGCGGTGGTGGCTTTCGGGCAGCTCGATGTGCCTTGAACGGTCACCGTGGAGGTTGCTCCGGTGCCTTGAACCGTCGTCGTCACTGTGGATCCAGCACCGCTCTGCGTAACAGTGGCGGTGGTGGCCTTTGGACAAGTCGTTATGCCTTGAACCGTCGTTGTGACCGTGGATCCAGCACCGGTCTGGGTAACCGTGGCTGTCGTCGCCTTCGGGCAGCTCGATGTGCCTTGAACCGTCGTTGTGACAGTGGAGCCAGCACCGGTCTGGGTGACGGTCGAGGCAGTGCAGACAGAGGCCGGGCCAACAGGCGAGCAAGTAGAGACGGTCGAAGTGAACGTCACCGTCACCGACGCTGTCTTCGTACCGGTCTCCACTTCGGTCGTGGTGTAGCCCTGCGCAGTTGCGGTCTGGGGGAGGTCAGTATGTGTCGAAGATGTGTGGGGAGATCATGCTTTCACATACCTGGGTGATGGTGACATCAGATGTGACGACCGAGGTCTGGACGTGCGTGTTGGTGCTTGTAACCGTCGTTGCCGAGCCTGGAAAGTAGTGTTAGCAGACCATATGATTGCAATGAACCACGATGGACTAACCTGTCAAAGTGACGGTCTGGGTGACGGTCGATCCGGGACCAGTAGAGACTTTGGTGACAGTAGTGGGCGCCTCCGTGGCTGTGATGGTGGTCGTAGCCTCATTGGTTTGGGTCTTGGTCACAGTCTCCGTGCTTCCAGGTCCGGTTTGCACAGTAGTGATCGTAGCAGTCTCCTCATTGGTCTGAGTCTTGGTCACAGTTGCAGTTGTGGCCGGGCCAGTCTCAATGGTCGTGACGGTCTGCGGCGCTTGCGTGGCAGTGATCGTAGTCGTGGCCTCGTTCGTTTGCGTCTTGGTCACCGTCTCTGTCGTACCCGGAGCGGTCTGCGTCGCCGTGACCGTTGTCGGAGCCTCCGTGGCAGTGATCGTAGTCGTAGCCTCGTTGGTTTGAGTCTTGGTCACGGTCTGCGTAGTGCCCGGTGCCGTCACGACAGTCGTGATGGTCTGAGGCGCTTGGGTGGCAGTGATGGTCGTTGTCGCCTCATTGGTTTGAGTCTTTGTCACAGTTTGAGTGGTGCCAGGAGCCGTCACAACAGTAGTGATAGTCTGCGGTGCTTGCGTGGCAGTGATGGTAGTAGTGGCCTCGTTGGTCTGAGTCTTGGTCACCGTCTCTGTCGTACCCGGAGCGGTCTGCGTCGCCGTGACTGTAGTCGGAGCCTCCGTGGCGGTAATGGTCGTTGTCGCCTCATTAGTCTGCGTCTTGGTAACAGTCTGCGTGGTGTCAGGTGCAGTCTGCGTTGCGGTGACGGTTGTGCCGGGCAAAGTGGTCTTCTCCACAGTCGTGACGGTGCTGGGAGCCTCGACAGACGTGACGGTGGTGGTGGCTTCGTTGGTCTGAGTCCTGGTGACCGTCTCGGTGGTTCCTGGGATTCATCAGCGAGGAGCACAAAGGAGAGGGCATCGCCATTGCAAGGCGAGGGATGGACGCTCACCTGGTGCAGTCACGACGCTCGTAACAGTCGTGCCGGGCGCAGTCGTCTTCTCGATCGAGGTGACCGTGGTGCCTGGAAGCGTGGCGGTCTTGGTCACAGTCGATTGCTGGATGCTGGTGACGGTAGTCGTGGTCGCTGCGAGGAGTCAGCCCATGCTCAGGCATTCAAAGGATGTTTGCAGAGAAGGTTACTAACCAGGAGCACTCTGGATCTTGGTGCTGGTCACCGTTGTAGCCGGAGCGGTGACTGTCGCCGATTTGGTAACCGTGGTCTGCTCAACCGAAGTCTGGGTGACGGTGGTGCCTGGCAGCGTACGGGTGGACACAACAGTCTCCGTCGTTTGCTCGGTCGCGGTGCTTGTCACAGTGGATCCTGAAAGCCATGTCAGCATACTTGAAGTGCGTTGCCAGGGATTGCGAGAGGGCGCTCACCGGGCAGCGTCTTGGTCTGGAACTCGGTGGTCTCTTGGGTGACGATCGTCGTGGCCTGGATAGTGGACAGCCTGGAGATGACATATGGTCAGTGATGTGCAATGGGTAGCATGAGGGAGGGTGGCAGCGTACTTGGTCTCCGTCTGAGTAGCTGTGACCTCAGAGCCTGAGACGGTCTGGGTGACAGTAGCTCCCGAAAGAGTCTTGGTGATAGTCGCCGACGTGCAAACATTGGTTGGGCCCACAGGCGAGCAAGAGGTGACGGTCACAGTGCCCGTGGAGCCAGGAAGGGTGATGGTGGCTGAGGTGCATTGGGCTGGCGAAGTCACTGTAGAGGTGTACCCTGGAAGCGTGACCGTACCCTGCGTGCATTTTCCTGGAACAGAAACAGTAGTCGGCGTGCAGACGTTAGTCGGTCCGACAGGAGAGCAAGATGTAACTGTTGTCGTCTGGCCTGGAGCGGTAGTGGTCTTGCCCGGAAGCGTGGCTGTCGACCACGGGACAGAGACGGTGGACGGCGTGCATACGCTGGCGGGTCCAATGGGGCAAGATGTAACAGTGGTTGTCTGGCCGGGGGCGGTGGTGGTCTGACCTGGAAGGGTGACCGTCGAGCCCGGAGCAGAAACGGTAGTCGGGGTGCAGACGTTTGTCGGGCCGACGGGCGAGCAAGATATCACCGTGGTCGTCTGGCCTGGAGCAGTGGTGGTCTTGCCCGGTAGCGTGACCGTGGTCGGCGTGCAGACGTTAGTCGGGCCAACGGGCGAGCAAGACGTAACTGTGGTAGTCTGGCCAGGCGCAGTGGTGATCTTGCCAGGAATGGTGACTGTGGATGCCGAGCACTGCGATCCGACAGTAGAAGTAACAGAGACAGTAGTCGGCGTGCAGACGTTGGTCGGTCCGACAGGCGAGCAGGACGTGACCGTAATGGTTTGGCCAGGAGCCGTAACGGTAGTGACGGAGCCTTGCGCAGTAGAGGTGATTGTCTTCGTCTGGCCCGGAGCGGTGACCGTAGTGGCGGAGCCCTGCGCAGTGACCGTGGTCGTCTGTCCTGGAGCTGTAACCGTGGTAGCAGAGCCCTGCGCAGTGACAGTCGTCGTCTGGCCGGGAGCCGTAACGGTAGTGACAGAGCCTTGCGCAGTAGAGGTGATCGTCTTCGTCTGGCCCGGAGCGGTGATAGTCGTAGCAGAACCTTGAACAGTCGAAGTAACAGTCGTCGCATGTCCCGAAACAGTAACGGTGCTAGGAGAAGCGACAGAAGTAACAGTGACAGTGCTAGCAGCAGCAGAAGAGGTGACAGTGACAGTAGAAACGGCTTGAGTTTGCGTCTCCACGACGGTGGTGGTCTCGGCCTGACACGTCGAAGTCGTGCCGTAGCCCCAGCCGGTCGTCGAAGTGTCCCAACCCCACGGAGGACCTTGGCCAGGGCCTTTGCCTTTTCCGTGCCAGCCGTTGCCGTTGCCGTGATTGCCGTTGTCGCCCGTGCTCCAGCTCCAGAGATCTCGCTGCTTCAGGCGGGACCATGGAGATGCCACGGCGGAGGAGGCGTAGAGGCCGGCCAGAAGCAAGTGTAACTTGGCCATGTTCGTTGAGTGAAGAGGGAGGGGAGGATGTGGGAAGGTATTCCTCACGTGTGAACGAGAGATAGAGTGCTGGGGGCAAAACGAGTGTGAAGAAACGATCGTTGGTGGGAGAGGACAACGGAGGACCGACGAGATGGCAAGGCAAGAGGAAAAGATGAGCATGCAACCTACTTGTAATCACTCAGCCTTGGCCAACTTCTCTGCTCGATGATCGCAATTGTCATGGTACAGCGGGAAGTGCGCTCGCCCCCCGAAGCATGAGAGTGGAGATGTGCACCCATGGGCCCGTAGCGGTTCGTGGTTATTATCGTGGGGATACGGGGCCAAGTGACGGTGATCAACATCCCAGAAGAGTGGACGAGGCCGGGGACTGGTCATTGCGCTGGATATTGTTATTCTGACCGCTACCTTGTCTGAGTCACTTCCGACCTGCAAAGTAGGGGCAAAAGGCGTAGACGCAAGCCGATTCGCTGCTGCCTCTGTTTGCCTGAGCTTCCAGTCTGCCCATTACTGCAATGGTTGAGCACAGCGAATAGCGTGGGCCTGAACGAGGCTGTGCACATGTACACACCCGGGGTGTGGTGGAGCAGAATCATATGCAATACTCCTGGGTGCCTGCAGAAGATGCATCGTATTTTCGTGTGGCAGCGGGTGGACGCTCCACGTGGAACCAGCAACAATGGCCGTCCTGACCGAGTTGCTGCGCGAGTGCTAATCTCAAATGTTGCCGGCTTGGAAAGGCCTTCTAGATGTAGCACAGACGTTGTACGAGGCGGTGGGAGAGGCAAGAGGCGCACCGTTTCCCGCCTTAATCCGTGGCCGGCGGTCAAAACCATCATCTTCTACGCCCATGCCACTTCAGGTCTCATCCCGACGGTTTCTTCGTTGGGGCTGGCACGTTGCAGCACACGGCGGATTGCCGTCGACAACATGGCTGGGGTGGGACATGCGTTCAGTAGTGCCGGCCACATTGTAAGACCAGACACGACCAGGATCGTCCAGGCACACCTGACGTAAGACAGGGGATGGCGGGTCTTCGGGGATGAAATTTTTGACCCTGGTTACAAGACGACGTATCGTTTGTGCCGGGACGACATGAGGATGAAGTGGTGCAGACAATGCGGACAGCGGAGACGTCGAATTTAGCTAGAGCGCGGCTCCACGCAGGAGCCGTGCCTTTCCGACCCCGCCAGCCTGCCCAATTCGACCGTTCTCCGTCAACACAAACATGACATTCCTTGTCTCCGGTATGCTCCGGGATGTGACAAGCCGGGGCCGTCACAGCGCACCTGAAATGGCGCTCTCAACGAAATTCTTTTGGGCCTCGCGCACGGGAACTTGCACACCGACATGTGGCTGGCCATGCTGAGCACCAATAGCCAAGGCAGCCTCGCACGTTGAGACCATGCAGCACGGTAGCACAAGGCACCAGGAATACACCGTGCTTCCTGCTTTGGTCGAAAGTGGACCCGGATCGACCGCGCCGTTCCTCAAATGATGAAGTCTTGTGCAACCCCAAAGACGTGGCAGTCAGCCATGGCTTGCGGAGCGAACGAGTCATCTTCAATGGTCGATGGGTCGGAAAACATGGGTGTTTATTTGCTGTGGCCGGACAACACAATCTATCGTTTCAGACGGCAGCCCCGTACCTGCTCCTGGAAATATGTTCCTGGAAATGACGCTGATTCTTCACACAAACCGCACCTCCCGCTGCCCCAGAATAGCCGCCCGGGCTTGTAGCACCGCCACTAGCTCCAATACAAACTCCTGCAAGACGACCACGTTGGTAAGCACGTGATTCAACGTGGCCGTTCGTGCACCATCAGCGTCGTTGGGGCTCGTATCCTCCCCGCCGATCGGGAAGGTGATGGTCTGCATGAGCACATCAGTAGTGCTGGGTGCTTCGGGCGGCGGCGGCGGCTGAAATATTGAATGGCTTGGCCTGTTTGCCGTAAGCTGCGGTGATGCTGCGAGGCTCCCTGCTGCACGTGGGCTGGATGCCTCGTGGCGGTGTCCCGCGAGAGAGGATGTTCTAATTGGGATTGGGGAGCGCATGCTTGGGGAGCGCATGCTTGGGGAGGTTCCAGGCCAGTCAGGTGGAGTTGTTTGGGTTGGGCTGTTCACCAGTGAAGGCGGGTCGCTGGACAGTAGATTCGTGTCGATACTTGTGGCTTGAAGCATGGTCTTGCGAACTGAGATCAGGTGGTCCAGATTTGGATGGCTCACGCGTATGTTGTTGACCTCCTGCAGCAAGCCTTGTAGGATCGAGTAGAGCGTGGGCTGGTGCTGCTTTTCAGGCCACACCGGGCGTCTTGATGACTGTTGCAGAGCGGTGTGGTGTGCTTGCTCTTCGACTTCCAGACCCGCTGCCCATGGACGCTGTTGTGGCTCCACTTCATCCGTGTCGAAAGTGTAACGAGCGGGATCGAGCGCAAGCCAGGGGTCTAAGCGGATGGCAGTGCAAGCCGCGATGGAGATGAATGTCTGAGTCAAGGCGAGATTGACATCGATACTGTTGGAGAAGAATGTCTGTAGCAGGGCGATCGAGGCCCGAAGGAAGGCTCCATTCCGGGAGAGAATGAAGAGACTTGAAGACATCTCGACATCGCCTGGGCCTTGACTTTGAAGGGTCGGCGATTGGAAAGGAACCTGCGCCTCAACAGTAGTGCGCGCATCTTCAGCAAGGCCAATATACGCATCTTCCAGACCAGAATGATTGTGGAGAGAGGTCGCAAGCTCGGTATACTCCTCAGTCTCCACCTCCAGAGCGCCAATCGTTCTCGCCGTTGTGTAGTCAGCTTTCTCGACTTTCAGTATTGTACCAAGTGCGAGATTTCTTTGGCGAGCCAGTATCGTCGTAGCCAGCTTCAATGCCGCAAAAGCTGATTGCGGATTGGGTGATCGTACGTTGTTCAAGATCAAATCCACCAGACTGAACAGCGCTGGCTCTACTTCGTCGTCTGGGTGTTGAGAAGCAGTGAGGGTCAGCAGACTCTGCCTTTTCCTCATTGATGTTGGTGACCTTGGCGGCTCGAGCGAAGACACGGACTGGTCTAGCTCCGCCAAGTACCCGGTTTTGACTGCCAGCAGGTACTCCAGCATCATGCTGATCAAGTCTGGTCGTTCGAGAGATTCCAGCATGGCGTTCATGTAGGTCAAGACCGCTACCGAGCTACCTGCGTCAATGTCGGAAGACTGCAGCAGAGAAGGATAGAGCAGTTGTTGCAAGAACAAGATCTGAAAGTGGTCCAGAAGCGTCCGCTTCACGTCTGCACTCCGACAGTGATCCAGCACATCTTGCCAGAAGGTCAAGTATGACAAGAAGGTTGCCATATCGGCTCGGTGGCGATCTGAGAAGGCGGATTCGGCTGTTGCCCGAGGGTGTGTCGTGCTGTAGTCGCTCATAGCGAGCACAGCCGGCAATGTCGCATCGGGATGCAGTATGCTTAATTCTCGACTGAGCTGGCTATACAAAGCTCCCAACCCAGTGGCCATGAGAGTAGGAAGGTCGCTTGAGACAATCCATTCCTCAAGATCTGGTGATCTGCCGGTTGCTTCGAAGATGTAGAGCAGGCCAGTGCGTGCGAAGTCACCAACGCGGCCTTCACGATGTACTCGGTCGACGAGCAAGTAGCACAATGGAAAGTCATTCTTCTGCGTGAAGCCCACAAAGTCCTGCTTCTCCCCAAGAGCGTCGTCGTCCAATTCTGGTCTGGCACTCGCATGAAACCAGGATGGCAGAAGATACGGCTGCAGGCGTATCTTGGCCGCGATGGTGAACAGTAGCTCCAGAATCGCCGTCTCCGTACTGATGTTGACCGGCAGAGTGTCAGAGTCACCGTCTACCACCCGCGTCACCAAGCGCATCAGGCTCTTAGCAAAGATGACGTTGGAGACAAAGTCTTCCTCCTCGCTGTCGACCAGTGCGGCCAGAATGGACACGCTGGCTTGGATAACTGCTTCATTCTGGCTTGCAGTGGCCGCTCGAGCGATTACAGTATATATCCGATTGGAAGCTGCAAATTGCAAAGACAGATGCGGAGCAGGCGCCCTGCTCTCCTCTCGGACGATGGCATCGATGCGCTGCAGACAGCCATGGAGCTGCTCGAGAAGTGGCCCTTCTGTGCTGAGATTCCTGGGGCGATTGCATAGGCTCAATACCGTGTGGTAGAGACGCTTGAACTTGGCCAGTCGAACTTCCGGGTCGTTGCCTGGGCCTTTCGGGTTGGCCTTGCTGGGAGTTGTGCCGAGCAGGCGGGACAAGAAGTCCATGACATCTTCTCGTACGCGCTCATGAGGCGAGGAAACGCGTGAAGTGAGTGCAGCGACATACGAGCCAGACCCATGGCTCTAAAGCCCAGCCGCGGGCGGCTGTGATTGGTCCGAGGCTCGGCGCGGCCTTATCGATAGAGCTACGAGCACACCTCATCTGGTCGAGCATTCCATCTACTCTTTCGCACTTCCATCCACACCATGGCATTAATCCCGACAGTGGGAAGGACGGCCTGCTCCTTCCTTCGCAGTGCCCCACGTGCGGTGCGCAAAACCAATCCTCGCAGCCGAATCATCGCATCCTCCTCCCATTCTCGAAGGCTGTTCAATGCCGGAATCCTCCACCAAGCTCAATCCGCCGCCCAACCCGCCGAATCCCCCTCTTCCAACCCCCAACTCTCCTTTCCATGTCTCGATAGCGCCGAGAACAAAAGCCGCGAACTCACCAGCAAACGATCCCTTGCCGGCCCCGAACCTGACTACACGACAGGTGAACACCAGACCTTCCACTGCTCCGAGCCACTCTTGCTCGACTGGGGTGGTGTGTTGCCATCCTTCGACATTGCTTGGGAGGCATGGGGCACGCTGAACGCAGACAAGAGTAATGCCGTCCTCATCCACACAGGACTGTCCGCGAGTAGCCACGCACACAGCACTGAGGCCAATCCCAAGCCTGGCTGGTGGGAGAAATTCATTGGACCTGGCGCACCGCTCGACACGAACAAGTATTTTGTCATTTGCACTAATGTGCTAGGCGGCTGCTATGGCTCGACGGGACCAAGCAGTCTAGATCCCGTCAGTGGGAAGCGGTATGCCACCAGCTTTCCCATCCTCACCATGTCCGACATGGTGCGCGGCCAATTTCGACTGCTCGACTCCATGGGGATTCAAAAGTTGTACGCGAGCGTCGGCTGCAGCATGGGCGGAATGCAATCTTTAGCACTGGGGATCCAAGACAATGAGCGGGTAGGCCGCATCGTCTCCGTCTCCGGCTGCGCTCGCAGTCATCCCTACAGCATAGCGATGCGCCACACGCAACGTCAAGTCCTCATGAACGACCCTGCATGGGCCAAGACGCGAGGCAACTACTACGAGAGCATGCTCCCTCACCGCGGGATGAAACTCGCGCGCGAAATCGCGACAATCACCTATCGCTCCGGGCCGGAATGGGAAAAGCGATTCGGCCGTGCACGCGCCGACCCCAGCAAACCGCCTGCCCTCTGCGCAGACTTCCTCATCGAAACCTATCTCGACCACGCAGGGGAGAAATGGTGTCTGCAATACGATGCCAACAGTCTACTCTACATCAGCAAAGCAATGGATATTTTCGATCTAGGCAAAGAAGTGCAAGACGCCACGGCCGAACGGCGAAGGAAGAATGCGGATCGCTTGCGCGACAGACTCCCGGAAGATGCAGCGGGAGCAGCAAAGTATACTCTCACCCCGCCCGAAACGCCATACGAAGAGCAAGACGCCAACAGCGAGGAAATCATGGCTTCCGCCGATCCAACCCCAGACACCAACAGCAAGCACAACCTCTCCAGCCAACCACCTGAAGATCTTGTGAAGGGCCTCGCGCCCCTGCGTAAAATCCCCACGTTGGTCCTGGGCGTGGCATCTGATATCCTCTTCCCGGCTTGGCAGCAGCGCGAGATTGCCGACACGCTGCGCCGCGCGGGCAATCGGAGCGTGACGCATCTGGAGCTGGGGGAGGACCGCAGCCTATTTGGGCATGACACGTTTTTGTTGGATTTGGAGGGGGTGGGTGGGGAGATTCGACGGTTTTTGGGTTGAGAGACGTGCCCCATTCATCAGACTCATATACCATGTAGAGACCGGTACTGCTGAACTATCATCTGTCGCCCGGCCGCCTCCTGTTCCTGATCGTCATGTATGTGTGCTTTTCCATCCCCTTGCTTCTGCCGATGGACCTGTTCTCCCCATTCCATCGAAGCTGCCTCCGCCCTCTTCTCCCCTCTCATGCCCTGCCCACAGCCTCGCGCAATCTACGAGAAGCACCCTTGCAGGCACGATTAAATGTAGCGCTTCGACGAATCCTCGTCACAGCCTATACCGTCTAAATATTGAATGATTTCTTTGCTATCCTTAACCAATGACCGGCAGCATCAAACGATCTGTTGGTCAGAGGCCAGAAAAATGCAAACCTGTTGGGGTCCTACGAGTCTCGCCTTGCTTTCTCTCCTGAAAAGGAGTTTGTTTTTTTGTGTGTATGTTTTGGATAGGTCGCGAGTTCGAATGATTGAGTCGTTGCTTTCTTTATTTTTCTCTTTCCTCAAACGGGCATGTACATACATTTACCTTAGATACCTATGCATAATCGCCTCTCAACTCATTCAACACAACTCGCTGCCGCTGCGCCCCCATCTTCTCAAACCGATCCACGACCATGGTAAACGTGCCTCGCCCTCCAGTCAAAGAGCGCAAATGCTTCAGATAGCCCACCATCTCCTTCAACGGCACGCGCGCCACAACCTGGCGCATAGGGTTCCTCCCCGCCACGCCCAAATCCGCAGCACCGACGGACCCAAAGGGATCCGGGGGCGTGTAGATTTTGCTGACGTCGATGGCTGTCGATGTTGTCGCTTCCTCCTCAGCACCGAGGGAGACGACGCTCCCGCCGCGCGAGCTGGAGAGGTCGTGCACCACGGCGCCCATGCTGCTTTCGTCTACGCTGATGGTGACGCACATGACGGGTTCCATGAGGATGGTGGCGGCGGTTCCGGAGCTTTGGCGCAGCGCCGTTTGCACGGCTGAGCGCGCGGCGGACGAGAGGGCGGCGAGAGTGGTGTTGGGAAAGATGTGCGTTGCTGGGTTGAAGGTGAGGTCGACTGCTACGGAGTGCAGGGCGTAGCCGTGGACGGGGCCGCGGGCGAGAGCGGCGGACACGCCGTTGCGGAGGGCTTGGAGGATTTCGGGCAGCTCGAGGTGGGGTGGTAGACTGGGTTGAGTGGAGTCGATTGGTGAGCCGTCGGGGTGGAGGGTAGGTGTTGCGATGGTCAGGCGGTTGTTGTCTGGTAAATGCATAACTTGGTCGTGTCCTTCTGGAGTTTCTGTCGCGTCGTGCATTGGCGAGACGGCCGCCGTGCATGCTGCTTTTGAGCCTTTGCCACCAATCTCTCGATCGTATGTCTCTGTGACTTGCTCACCCTCTGCTGTAATCGCCTCTCGATACCCAATCTCGATGCTGCCAATTCTGGCTTTCGCTTTCAAGTCATTCACTAAGCGATCACGCGCGATCTCGAGGTGGAGCTCTCCCATGCCAGACAAATGTGTCTGGCCGCTCTCTTCGTCGGTCGATATGTGCAGAGAGGGGTCTTCACGAAGAAGGATCGCCAAACTCTCCTGGACCTGCTTCTCCTCCGCTAGACTGCTCGGCTCCACGCTGACGAAGAAGACGGGCGGAGGAACATCGATCGGTCTCAACTGCAGGCTGCCCAGAGGCTCTGGCAGACCCGACTTGGGATTCAGGCCCGCGTAGCTGATGAGAGTGTCGCCAGTGCGAGTGGCTTTGAGCCCTGGTATGACGCCGATTTGACCCGCTGATATGCTATCGATCTCGACAGCTTCATTGGCATACATTCTCATCAATCGTTGAGCTCGTTCGGCCATTCGAAGATTCGTATTCCAAAGGACAGCGTTGCGATTGACTGCTCCAGAGTAGACGCGGACGTAGACCAGCACGCCTCGTTTGGCATCGGCAACCACTTTGAAGGCAATTGCGCAGGCTTCGAATCTCTGCAAGGAAAAGGTGGCCTTTTCTTTCGAGAGAGATTTGCTTTTACCACCCGCAGGAGAGGCGGTCTTGATCTTTCCGGCGAGAACGTCAGACAGTCTCGCCTTCAGGCCAGGGCCATAGCTGATCTCAGCATCCGGTCGTTCGCCTGGATTCGGCAAAAGGTCGACTACAGCATCGAGCAGAGGCTGGACGCCTACATTGCGGAAGCTTGCTCCGGCAAACACCGGAACGATGCGTTGGGACTGCTCGACAATGCAGCGGCGGAGGCTGCTAGTGATATCCTGAGGCGCAATGGCCAGGGCATCGTCGTCTGCTTCGAGATATTTCTCGACGAGTTGATCATCGTGTTCGGATAGAAGCTCGACCAGGGCCATCCGAGCTTGCTTCAGCTCGGCTGCGAGGGCGGAATCGTGAGCGTCCAATTGGGGCAGATTGAAGACCTCGATGTCCTTTCCATCACCTCCTGCTGCATATTTCAGCGCTCGCAGGCCAACGACATCACCCACCCCCTGCAGTCGGCCTTCCGCATCCCACCACGGGATCCCACAAATAGCAGGCCAGACGCCCAATCGAGCGCCGATTTCTTTGATTGTGCGAGCAAAGGCCGCACCGTCTCGATCGAGCTTGTTGACGTAGATGATTCGTGGGATGGCGTAGGCGGATGCCTGGGCCCATACCTTCTCCGTCTGAGCTTCAACGCCGGCAACTCCGTCGAGAATGCAGACCGCGCCGTCCAAAACGCGCAAGGAGCGGAGAACCTCAAAGGTAAAGTCGGCGTGGCCTGGAGTGTCGATGAGATTGATATTGTGGGGATGTGCAGAGGCGGGAAGGGAGGCATCAAGGGGCGAGGGCTGAGTAGACTGGGCTGTGGGTGGCCATGAGAAGGTGATGGCGGCCGACTGGATTGTAATGCCTCTCGCACGTTCGGCGGGCAGGAAGTCGGTGACGGTGCTGCCTTCATCCACATCTGCTTGACACTTAGTGAATCGTTCATGCTGACACCAAGCTGCATCACATACCTCCTATGCGCCTGGTAAAGCCACTGTAGTAGAGCATGCGCTCGGTGGTGGTTGTCTTGCCCTGCTCGAAACGTCAGCGTCCGTAGAATTGCAAGGGCCGCATGGCGTCAACGTACGGCATCGATGTGCGCGATGATGCCAATGTTTCTCGTTCGATTCAGCGAGGCTGCTGCCGTATCTCCCCCTGTCGCCGCATATTGATGGCGACAGGAGGTCGAGAAGGATGTCGCATGCTTGCTATGGCCGATGCGACACGACCAGCGTTGCCGTGCAGATAGCCATCGCAATACCATCACCCGCCTCCAATCCAATCACCGAGTTCACCCTATGGAGGATTCGGAAGATGGACCAACGATGTGCTGTGCATCCGCAAGATTTCTCCCATAAAAGTCCAAGGCCGGCATGTTCCATTGGGAAGGTTTGGTCCAAGCTTCCTCCATCACTGCTCGGCTTCTGACGCCGCGCAATCCGTCCCTCCGTCCACCATCCATCCGCCTTCCACACCAATGTTCCCTCCTGGCCTTTGCCACATCCCTAACCATACGATGATGAGATGAACGACGACGCCGCCTCCGGCCCCAGCACCAACAGCAAAGCCCGCGAGTCCCCCCGCCCCAGCAACCTCCGCTTCCAACGCCGCACCTCCGAGCGTGCCTTTTACGAGACAACCTACCGAGACAACACCAACAGCCCCATGGACTACCCCGGTGCTGGCTCTTCCCCATGGGCCAACTCGCCGGAAGCGGGGAGGAACAGTTTCAGCAACGATGTGCCTACACATGACCTGCCCGATTCCGCATACCAGGCAGCAGCTGCTGCCAGCGGGCCGGCTACGAATGGAGAGCACCAGGATGAGCAGCGCTTCTCTCATCAAAGATCTGGCAGTGGTTGGGCATCTGAATCGCCCCAGCAGCAGCAGCAGCAGCAGCAGCAGCAGCATCATCCCCATCATCCTCATCACCCCCAACCCCATCATCCGCATCAGCCTCCTCCCCAATGGCAACAGCCGCAACACCAGCAGCAATACGAGTCGCAGCCACGGCCAGAGCACCATGGAGCACCAGTGCCGGGTGAAGAGCAGAGAAGGCCTCAATCCGCACGATACCATTCTGCGGGGCAACAGAGACCGCAGATCCAATACAAGCTGCAGGCAAAGATCACGGGGTTGGAGAGAAGCGGGAAGAAAGATCCGATCATGAAGTTTGATGTCTACGTGGGTGACTGAGTCCCCAATTACCGTCCTTTCCGCTAACCATGCCCGTAGACCAATCTTCCCAAATTCCGGACTACTCAATTTCGAGACGTTCGTAGGACACATTCCGAGTTCCAAAAGCTGGCGTCGCATCTCACAGCGTCTAACCCCGAGACCTTTGTCCCTGCAGTGCCTCCTGCTTCCACGAGTGCGGGCATGGGCACGGACGAAGACGAGGCTCGCACCAAAGCGCACTTGCAGCGATGGCTGAACGTTGTGTGCAGTAATGACGTCTTGATGCGCGACGAGGAAATGGTGTTTTTTGTCGAGTCCGACTTTGGCTATAGCCCTGTTGTGCGCAAGCGTCAGCCTGCCACCGGCGTACGGCGAAAGGTGTTGAAGCAGTTTGCGCCGCCACCCGACGATTCGCCGGAACTGCTGGAAAGCCGGCCTATTGTGAAGGCTTTCTATCTCGCTTCCATGGACGGTCAGCAGAAGCTCGATCGTGTGGTCAAGAACCGGCGTGCTCTCGGCCTGGCGGAGTCGGATCTTGGGATGAAGCTTGCCGCTCTCACGGCGCAAGAAACTCAATCGGGCTTGGCCAACGCGTATCGAAAACTGGGCAGAGTGATTCAGAACACCGGCGACTTTCACGCCGCGCAAGGCACCGCCGAGGCTACAACACTATCCGACCCGCTAGCATACCACAGCGCTGACGCTTTCATTGTCAAAGAAACGCTCACCAACCGCCACATTCTCCTCCGAGAGCTGCTTCAGGCGCAGCAAGCCACGCGCTCCAAGCTCAACGCAGCCGACCGTCTCCGAGCATCGTCCAGCGTGAAGCGCGACAAAGTGGACGAAGCAATTTCTGCCCTGGACGAAGCGCGCTCGCACGAGGCTTATCTTCAACAAAAGACTCAACGCGTGACCGCCAATCTTCTCGTCGACAAGAACAAGTGGTTCGCGCGCACATCCGCAGACTTGCGCGTGAGCATCCGCGAGTACGTGCTCCGACAAATCGAGGCTGAGCGCCGCACCCTAGCCACACTCGAACAAGTCCGTCCCGAAGTCCGCAACATCGATGCCTCGGGAGGATTGTCGAGACTCGGGCGCGAAGCCCACCCCATCGCTCGCCGCTCTAGTCTGGCGTCAAGCCAGGGGCCGAAAGGCGACGCGTGGAGCGGAGTCCCCCGGCGTGCAGACGGTCTCAACCGCAGTATCTCCGGTAGCATTGTGACTGTCTCCGGCGTGCCTGGTTCTGTGCCGGAGGATGTGGAGAGTGGAGAGCAGACTGGCGACGCTACGGGTAGGAAGCGTGCGGTCAGCCAGTCGAGCAGTCTAGGCCGGGTGGAGGAAGAGGATGATGTCGACCGGGTGGATGCTAGGAACGCTGCTTCGAGGTTGGCGCAGACGACTTTTTAGGGGGGATCGTTCACGTAGTTGAAGGAAATGGGATGGTGAGGTTGTGTGTTGGGACTACGTGACTGCATCGTCTCTAGTACTACATTCTGCTCCGAATTGGTTCGTAGCATGGCCTCGATGACCTGGCTGAATTGTGCCTCTTGTGTCATCCGCATGCTCTTCCGGACCTTGTCATTGCACATGCTCTTAATTCAACGTACCCCTCTATGCATCATTCACAGTCGTGAACCCCGCCCCTCCACTCGACTCCCTGCCTACGCTCGGCGACACAAGCCTCCTCTCCCCATTGGCATCCTCTCGTACCGCCGGCCCAGTACTCAGCGCCTCACCCGTCGCCCCCGCCTCCCGACTAAACGGCGCATCGCGCTCACGCTCATCCACACCATCCAAATCCATCGCGCTAGCCCTTCGATCAGTAGTAGACGGCAAACCAGACGGTGGCCGGCCAGGACTGCCGGGACTCGGACGGCTTCGCTGACTGCTCGTCGGCCGCGGCTGGTGTGCGCTTTCTGGGAGAGGGTAGGCGGGGGGTGGGCGATGGTCGTCGGGGTCGGTTTGCGGGAGGATTCTTCTGCCTTGAGTGGTGGGTTGAGGGTCGGGGGATGTGGCGAGGTTTGAGGGGGCAGTGGGCGCAGTGTCTGGTCGTCTTCGCTTGTCGCGGTGTGGGCGGTCGGGCGGGGGCTGGTGTCAATGTTAATGTGTGTGGTGGAGTGAGTGAGTGATATGCGGTGCGGAACGTACTGTAGTCATCCCCTCCTCAGCACTGCCCTCGCTCGCATCGACATTATACTCCATGCGCTTGCGCAGCTCATCGAGCAGAAACGCGCGCTCGAGTCTCATCTTCATCACGCCGCGATCCAGTCGGGACCGGCGGATTTTCGCTTCGTCGTTCGCGGCTTCCACCTCGTTCAGCCGGCGCTTCAGCTGGATGCATTTGCGGTAGTAGGCCTTTTCCACGCTCGGCGCCAGAGGCGTCATGCTTGAGGGGGGGTCTGAGATGGACATGGTGTTAGTGGTGGGTGGGAGAGAGTGAGAGATGTGGAATGAAAGTTGTACCGAGAGGAGGCATGGTGATGGGCGCGGAGGTATTTGGACGTGGTGGAGACGCGCGAGCATCGGCGGTGCATAACGCACGGACCGGGGGTGAAGCTCAACTCATCCCTCCCTCACCGCATGCCATCAATGTCTCCCATGTTGCCCGAGGTAACATAAGGTACATAAGGTATCTCACTGCCGTCTCGCATGAAATCTTGTTCACCATCCACCTGGGAACAATGAAGGGAGAGGCCAACGGCGCGGCCAATTTCACATACAACCACCTATCAAGAGCGACAACGAACTCCTACTTCGTCGTCGAGACCTCCTTGGCCTTGGACATGTCCACCAGAATCTTCACCTGGTTCTCCTTGTCCTCCACCAGCGCCTTGAAGCCCTCCTCGGCCACCTCATCGGGTCGGATGACCTTGGTAATCATGCCGTCCGCCTTGAGATCGCCTCGGTGCACCGCCTCGATGACCGCCTCGAAGTCGCCATCGACATACGTGACCGCTGTACGCTCGTCAGCCGCAGATCCAAGCAAAGCATGAGTAGACGGGACTGGCACTTACTCGCGACGTACTTGCGCTCCCCGAACAGCATGTGCGTCATGTTCAGCGCCACCCTCTGCGCTCCCCAGAGGGCAATGTTGACAAATGTCCCGCGAGCCTTGACGCTTTCCAGTCCGAAATCAACGGCCTTTTGCACGCCGGCCGCGTCAAAGCAGAGATCGACGCCTTCGCCACCCGTCAGGTCCTTCGTCTTTTGCACTACGTCTTCCTCGATTGGGTTGACGACGTGATGCGCGCCGAAATCCTTGGCGAACTGTCGTCGTCTTCCGGAGATCTGCTCACATGTTAGATCGGGTCAGAAGCATGCTTTTCGCGTTGTCTTCTTACTTCAGCCACGGTAATGTTCTTGCAGCCTTTCGCCACCAACGATAGAACAACGGCCAGACCAATGGGGCCGCCACCGAGCACCAAGACGGCGTCGCCGGCTGTACACTCGCTTGATCAGCATCGTCCACGCATCGGCATGCACCACATTGGGCTCTGACCTTTCAAGGGCGAATTGGCAACAGCATGCCATGCGACCGCGAGAGGCTCGATCAACGCGCCAATCTTAAGGTCCATGTCTTTCGGCAGCTTCTTGATGTACTCGGCAGGAGCAGTCGTGTATTCCCCCATGCCACCGCCCCAGCCGGACAAGCCGATGAAGCCAAACGAATCACATGAGTTGGTCAGACCGCGTTTGCACGCACGGCATCCGCCATCGTAAATCGTCGGCTGCACAGCAACCTTGTCGCCCACTTCGATGCCCGTCACCCCTTCACCAACCTGGTCAATCACTCCGGAAAACTCATGGCCAATGGTGATGGGAGCAGCTGTCAAACGATTAGACTCGTTGCATCAATAACATTGACGCGTCATGGGTGAGGTCTTGCCTTCGCCGGTCATCACATGCGGGCTTCCCTTCGGGGGGATGATATGCGGCCCATCTTCGTACTCGTGAAGATCACTGCCGCAAATACCGACAAACGCAGGCTTCAATCGGACCCAACCCGGCTTGAGTTCGGGGATGGGCACTTCATCTACACGGATGTCTTTGGCAGCATGGAAACGAACGGCCTTCATTGTACCTCCCATTGTGTCGGATTGCAAACGCGGTGAGCACGGTATATGCTTTCCCCGCCTCGTTTTGGCAGCTTGCCAAACTTATACGTTGCGCGCCAACCCCTCGTGCCAATGGGCCCCACGGGGAGTGACCCCGCCGAGGGCTAGAGCGCGTGCGCGGACCTGTCCGCGCAAGCCTGTGGCATGACTGTAACCTTTCGCTGTCACTCGGCGTATTACACAAGCTTGGGAAGGATCTGGAGAGTTTCATATGACTCGGGAGCAAGCGCCTGGCGGGAGCCCCCGGAGGCATTGTGCCCTGAGGGCAGAGCAAGCCGGCGGACTGGACACTACTAGACGGAGTGGTTGAGCAGACATAGCCGCGGGAACATGACACTTGCAAGAAAATAAATCGGAGATCCGCTTCCAATGGAATGGTCTGGCCATATCGGCTTCTTGCGCTTCCCCGCCGATCTGGGGCTTTCCCCGCAGGGTCCCCGAATCTAACATCGCTTTTGCGCTGCGGGGTCGACCTCAACGTCTCGGGCGCGAACAAATCAGAGGCGAGCGGAGTAAGCATGCGCGGCGACCACTCAAATGGATACCTGGGGCTCGCTTCGAACCAGATTCCCGGTATATAAGCAGTGTATCGCAAGGCAACTTTGTCGCCACCACTTGTTTCCTGTTCATCCCATTTTCTTCTCATACACCCATCACATACCTTCGCTTCGTAACGAATCGCAATCATGTCTGCTGCTGAGGTACTACCCATCACTCCGTCCTCCCTACTTTACCTGTGCTAACCTCGCTCTCAGGCCAAGAACGACGGCGACCGCGTCAAGAACAACGAGAAGAAGGAGGACAAGCTCGCCGACGAGTACGGCGCGCCCGATGTCTACATTGATGGCGAAAAGGACACCTGCTGGTACCACTGGACCGGCAGCATCTATGTCAAGATGTACCGCATGGAGAACCGCGCGGGCACGTACGTGATTGCGCTCAAGACCGACCCGCACGCCGAGCTGGGCAAGCACCGCCACCGCGGCATGGTCAAGGCGTACACCATCAAGGGCAACTGGGGATACCATGAGTGAGTCGCTTGCCGTTGCCCGATCGTTGTGATGAGCGTGGCGCTGATCGTGGTCGTCGTGTAGGTACTCCTGGGAGGGCAAGCCGGGCGACTATGTCACCGAGATGCCCGGCACGATCCACACGCTCTACATGGGCGCCGGCTCCGAGGTCATCTTCGACGTCACTGGCTCCATTGAGTTCTACAACGACGACAACACCCTCCGTGAGATCATGGACGGCTTCAGCTTCTGGAGGTTAGTATTCATTCCCCTGGCATCCCTGGGCCCTCTGCTAACGGAAAACTGCAAGAATGTACGTAGAACATTGCGAGGCGAACGGCCTCAAGGTCAACACGGGATTGTACTACTAGATGGTGGCGAGTTACGCTGTCGTATTGGACATCCAGCTTCAGATTGTGACTTTTTCCGAAAATATCATCTGTGCTTTCCACATCTTCCCCGATCAACTCATTGTTATTGCCTATTGTCTATGTTCTCACCCAGCTTGGGAACGTTTTATTCCAGTGGTCAACAAAGTAGGCGACGTGTCGGACCATTCGGCGCATCTCGAAGGCAGACAGCGAGGCAGGCGCGCGTGCAGCGGCTAACGCGGAGGCTGGACTCAATGCACTACTCCGAGAGCTCCCGCTAGAGCTGACATGTTCAAAGAATTGCATGTGATGAGCAAGATCCTACTCGGTCAACTTTCCCATGGGCTTAGACAGCTCTCGCCCCAGCTGACAAGTTGAATCGATTGAGCAATAACTACGTCGGTCCACTTGCCCACCCGGCTCAGACAGCTCCCACCCCAGCTTCCACCGCGCGCCTCACGTCCGTAACAATCGCATTCGCCTCATCCCTACTCCCAGCCTCGAAATCATACCGCTTCGTCTCCTTCTCGCGATACACCAGTACCCGCACCATCTTGGGGTGCTTCCGGCTCACCTTGACGCCCACCACCGAGCTCATCGGCACATTCGTCACTTTGCCCGTCGGCGCGACCAGGCTGTCTGGCGCCGCGGGCAAGATTTGCATGTACTCCGGCGTGATGATTAGGGTGCGAGGGTGCGATGGGGCGAAGGAGAGCGGTTGCTTGCGTAGCACGTTGTACTTCTTCCCGCCGATGCCGCCGAGTTCTGGCGGGAGGGCGAGGCCGAGCCCGACGAGGTTGAGGTTCGACGAGGCTAGTGTTGGGTGGGAGGTAACGGTGAAGCCTTTCCGTGGCTTCTTGCCGCCTGATCCACCGGGTGTACCTGGCGCAACTAGTTCCAAGGGCTGGTTCGGTGAGCTGGAGCCGGGACTGCCGCTGAGGCCGAGTCCGAAGGGGCCATCGCCCGCGCCGATGAAGCGGCGACGCACGAGGTCGATGTGGAGGCGATCGCCCAGCGCTTCCACAGTCCTGTCCAGTGGCGCGATGGTCTGTGTTCCGTGGACCTTGAGGACGTACAAGCCCTTTTCCTGACCTAGCTTTTGACAAGCGTGGTCGAAGATCTCGGCAATGTAGGTGTCGGCGGTGGTTGGAATGGTCACTTTGGTCGACGTGAAGGATTGAGGATCCGTGAAGTGGACGGTCACAGTCTTCGCCGCTCCCGTCCTTGGGGTCGATTGCACGATTTCGCGTTGAGGAGCATCGAGTGCTACATTTCCCGTGTCTCTCCTGAGCGCCGAAGGGGCGAAAGTCGGGCCAGTAATTGGATTGTGTGGGACGCTGAAGGAAGGGGTGACGGCCGATCGCACGGATGTATCGGTGTTCGTCCGTACCGCCGGTGAAGGTCTTGGTGCCGTTTTGGACAGATTGCTCACAGCCTGGGGCAGTGGTATGCTCGGGGCGCCGATCTGCGGAGTCACCTCTTCATTGGCCTTAAACTGCTCCTCTGTTGCTCGCACAAGGCCAAACTCATCCCATGGCCTGTCCCTGGCTCGTCGCTGCGGAGGACGATTGTTGTTACTGGTAAAATCGGTGACGGGTCGCGTGCGGACCAAAGCCGGGAAGTCAAAGTCGACTTCTTCGTCTTCGACAATTCGCAGATCCCAACGGTTGATATTGCTGTCTTTGGGGTCGGCTGTCAACGGCGGGTCGTAGACTTCCTCATTGTACCGCCACAACGCCAGTCCGATTAGCTCTGCTATCGTGATGGCATTGCCATCTCGAGTCTTCTTCGTGGGAACTTCGATGGCGCGTGAAGGACTTTTGGAGAATGGTGCATAGATCTTGATCCACAGCGGGCTCGCCTCTCCTTTGCCAGAAAGATCCGCGAAACGCTGGAATGGCTTCTCTTCTGACGTTCCTGGCCCTTCACTGCCGCCCTTGAGAGCCATTGAGATAAGAGAGGCGGCCGGGGCTCTACGCAACGTCGCTCCGGGTGGTAGCTTTGCCAGTCTGGGTAATGTCTCCTCCTTACTTGTACCCTTTTTGCGTGGACTGTTTCCTTGATTTTGGTGAGGGCCGATGGCGGGCGGCATATCAGCCACAACAGCGAATTCAGGTGATGTGACATCGCTCGCCTGGCCTACTGGGGCTCCCGCGCTCAATAGGCCTTCTCCTGGGGAGGTCGCCTCAGCGACGGCTTCGAATTCGTCACTGAGGTCGGATGCTTCGTCGAGGTACTCGTCTTCCAGGTCGCTGTCACCTATTGCGTCGGCGGAGGCGGTTCGCTCGAGGTCTTTATGATCCTCTTCCTGGATCCGTTCTGCGAGCATGACGGTCTTTTTCGGTTTCTGATCCGGACGGCCTGGTAGTTTGCGGTTGAAAGCGCCACGAGCGGGATCTACTTCATTCTCCGAGCTCATTTCTGATGAGGTGACGGTATCGGCCCTCGCGCGCTGCTTTACAAAGTCCACTCGAGCAGATAGACTACTTCCCCGAGGGCGAAAGGAGAGGCGAGAATTGTCCAGAGGTTTGCTCGGGCTGGTCACCATGACCTCCGGGCCTTGGTTATCGTCTCCCTCGTCCTCCTCCCCTCCCAGCATCGGATCATTGCCATACGAATGGGATGGACTTTTCGTAGCAGTCCTCCTCACAGGCGCCTTTGCGAATTTGATGCTTTGCGCAGCGGTGCGCTCCTTTTCGGAATCCGAGTCTTCGTCGCTCAGGTCACTGCTGTCCTCTTCCTCCAGCTGCTCTTTTCTTGAACGTCGTCGCTTTCTCTCATTGACTCTCAAATCCACCGCCCCCACCGTATCCTCGCTTCCCCGGTCGCCTGTAATCAGTCCACCGCCGACATCACCGTCCGCATCTTCGCCGTCGCCGCCAGTATCTCGGAGATTGAGTCGGCTACGCGGGGCTCGAAAGTATTGCTCTGCAAGCCCACTCGTTGCAGCAGAAGTAGTGGGGATGGGCGGACTGTAACATCGTTTGATCGCGGCGGGATCGGGGGTCCAGCCCGCGGCACGGAAGGCGGGGTTGTTGAAGACGGCGGGATTGAGGTTGATCAAGCGTTCGCCGACACCATCGTGAATGTGTGTCAAGTAGGAGTGACGAAGGGTGTAGGTGGCGAAGTCTTCGTTCAAAAGGAGCGACATGAGAGCAGCGAGGCGCCAGGCCAGCTGTCACGGAGGTGCATGAGGCGAGAGGGTTCGTAAGTGTTGTGTGGTTGGAGTGGTGTGGAGAAGTGAGGTTGGTAGGGACGGCGCCAAGTGCGGGACGCCTCCACCGACATGGACCGTGAGGTGGGGACCAACTTACTGACATCTTCACCCGCAACTCCAACCGCGCTGTACCGATGATTATACAATACTGAGGAGCAGGGGATACTTGAACCTACGAACACGATGGCGCTGGTCAGTTACTCCGACAGCGAAGACTCCGACGTTGGAGAACAGGCGCCTCCAGTCACTGCGCCATCCAAACCTGCCTTTCAAAAAATCATCAATCCTTTGGAACCACGCAAACTCAAGGTTGATCTTCCCACCATCCACCCAGACCCATCCGAACAAGACGAGGCGCCCCCGACCAAACGAGCCAAGACAGGAGGAACATTTGGGGGCTTCAACAGCTTTCTCCCTGCGCCGAAAAAGGCAGCAAGCCTCAATGTACCCAAAGCTGGCGTGAGTTTGAGGACGAGCTCCGAAGCTGCATTCAGTCGCGCGCCACCCCCAGCGCCCTCGGATCAAGAAGAGCAGGCAGAAGAATTCCATGGCACGCTGGGTGCTGACGCTGGAGAGACGACGGCCCCGAAAGCTGAGGAGCACACCGTTGTAGCCAAGGCGACCAAGTTCAAGCCTCTGAGTGTCGCCAACAAGAAGAAGGCGCCGAACAAGAAGGTGTCCAACGGCAGTGTCACTGCTACTCACGTCACACCGGCTGTTGCTGCGCAAGACGACGTGATTGCCAACCCAAAGACTACTGAACCGCCCCCCAAACCGAAACGTTCGCTCTTTTCCGTGCCACAGGAGGAAGAACAACCCCAACCCAGCTTCAATGACACCTACGAACCAATCACCCAGGAGGCGCACGAGCCGACAGAAACTCTGCCCACTTCACAGCAACCTTTGGCAAATCCACCGAATCCAAATCATCTACAAGCTCTGACGCCGGACCTGAACTTGACACCGGCGCAAAGACGGCAGCTATTTGGCCGCAACGGCAAAGGCGGCGACGTTCAGATTGCGCACTTTAACATGGAGCATGAGTACGCGGCCAACGAGCAATTACGACAGGCTGGTGAGGTTGTGGAGCACCGAGCGGTGAAAGCTATTGCGCCCGGCAAACACAGCCTACAGCAGTTGGTGAATAATGCGCGGAGCCAACAAGACGCGATGGAAGACAAGTGGTCGCAAGGGAAGGCAGCGCGGGGTGAAGGTGGTGCGAAATATGGCTGGAGTCGGTAACAGTCTCGAGCAGCGAATTTACTGTCCGTGGCCAGCAGGCCATTCTCCTTCCAAGCCCGTGATGGGCACATGCTTGAAGGACGGCCGCATGCTCTGAAGATGACACATTGTTTGGGGAGAGACACCATGAAAGTAGCACGTATCTGTCCAAGACCCAACAATACCAAGCCATCTTCCCGGCATCCGAGGAGTGCTCGAGTGAATTCTGGACTTGACTCGATGGTGTGATCTCGCCGTCGACGAGCTACTGATGTCTGCTCGTGGAACTTCACCTGACCCGCACGGAGCACGAGAAGCCGGCGGAGAGCTGTCGAATGGTGGAGCACAGGAAGCTAGGGAGCTCGAGAAGTCGAGTAGCACGAGAAGTCAGGAAGCTCGAGAATCCGTGGAGCATGACAACGCAGGAAGCTCGAGAATCCGGGGCAGTACCACAAGGCAGGAAGGTCGAGAAGTCAGGAAGCTCGAAGACCCGTGGAGCATTACAGGGCAGGAAGCTCGTGAATCCGTGGAGCGCAACAACGCAGGGAGCTCGAGAATCCGGGGAGTACCACAAGGCAGGAAGATCGACGAGCCGGGGAGATCCACAAGGCAGGAAGATCGACGAGCCGAGGAGGATGGAGTAAGGGGCTAGCGGGTCGCACTGTCGAGAGTTTCGACGCGAACTCTGTAGCTCGCGAGAGTGCTGACGGGAAGGGACAACGCCGCGTAGTCGAGGGGGACAGCTTTGAGGGTGTGACAAACGCGTGTTCAGAGTGGCTTGGTCATTGCAAAGGTGCTTGGTTGCCGCTCGGCGCACGGTTGACTCACCTGTGAGCGTGCAAGGTGGTGAGACGTGGGAATCTTGACGCGTCAACCAGTGATAGTGCCGACGGGGAGAGGCCGTGTGTCAGCGTACACAGAGAAGCATCCCAGTACGACAAACGCATATTGGTCGTGGCTTGAGGCTAGTTCTGGGAGTGCCTGGTTCCGGCTCCGGAGCATTGTCAAATTAGGGAGTGTGCAGGTCGGTGAGCTGTGCCCAAAAGGATGGCAGCCTAGACCGTGTCACGTGATATCAATCAAGGTACTTGGGTACATTCGGCTGGAATTTGACCCGGACAATCTGACGAGTGGCCCCAGAGTTCAGGCAGATTGAGCAACCGGTCATAGATACGTACCTGAAACTCTCGAGTGGTGCATCCAGAGACTCACCAAGGACGAGCAGCTCTCCGCCAACGCAGCCCGCGAGGCGCAGTTGAGGCCAAGTCGGCAGAAGGCGAGAGAACACGTAAGTGTCGAAGCCACGCACGACTCGCACCCTGGAGAACTGGGCGGTTCGCCAAGTGAGATGTGGATTGCAGACCGGGTATTCTTGCGTATCGAGAGTCGAGACGGGGTGAAGTCGTCGGTGCGCACGAGCCAACACACCAACTAACGAGCCCAGATGCGACCGGTACTGCCAAGGCAAGATTCGTATCATTCCAGGCGCCAAAGCATTCCGGCTCATTCATCTCAGCCAAGCAGTAACGCGCGTGTCGTCAAGGCCCCCGGCTGCCTCCCCAGCCGGTCCCTCGGTGCGGCTGCACCTTGGCACCCTGGGGTAGAGAGATCAGCGGCTAGGCCTGCTCCCGGTTCATGCTAAAAGGCAAAGCAAAATGCTAAAAAAGCAAGGGGGAATGGGTGAGAAGCAAATCAGCGGCCGGCAGGGCAGCATCCCGATCGACACGGCGGGCGCGCATTGGTCGACGCTGCAGCCGAGCGGATCTACGCCATCAAACGACGCCAGACGCCTCGCTGCACTGATCACCGCACCCGCCAAAATAAGGTCGCTGACCGCTGCTACGGTCCCCAATGACGCGCACGGAAAGCCATTGATGCGGCTTTGTATCATGATGTGCTCAGACGGGAAGGTGAAACGTCCGACAAGTGCCTTCCTATCTCATGCAAGGCTGGTACGGTGGGCAGGCTCATCGCACTACATATACTCTTATCATTTCCCCTCATCCCCAGTTATCGTTCCGTTCAACTCATTCTCCACTGCCTCGTGCGACTCTCGTGCACTTCTCCACTTCCTCGTGCATCATCCCTCTCATACTACACACGATGCCTTCTCTCTCTCTGCTCGCCGGCGTGGCGCTTCTCTGTAAGACATACACCTGGCTTGCAAATATCTATGACGACGCTGTATACTAACCGTCCACCCCCAGCCGTCGCTACATCTGCTCAGCACCTATCACAACAATGCCCGTCATCAGACATCTGCTACCAACTCAACATCCCCGCCGAAACCGCAAGCTCAGGCTCGGGAGACGTCTTCTTCCAAATCTCCGGCTCGTCATCCTACTCATGGATCGGCCTGGGCCAAGGATCCCAGATGGCCGGCTCCAACATCTTCATGGTGTACGCCGACGGCAACGGCAACGTCACCCTCTCCCCTCGCCTCGGCACCGGCGAAGTCGAACCCGAATACAACACGGCGATGAACGTGACATTACTCGAAGGCTCCGGCATTGCGAATGGCCGCATGACGGCGAACGTCAAGTGCAGCAATTGCAACCAATGGAACGGCGGGTCGATGGACTTCTCCGACCAGAGTGCCGAGTGGATCTGGGCTGCGTTATCAGGCGATGCGATCGATTCGTCCAGCGTCAGTGAAGGCATGAAGCAGCACAGCGCTCATGGATCCTTCTCGTGGGACATGGCCAGCGCACAAGGAGGAGCGGCTGCGAATCCTTTCATCACTACGGACGGCACGCCAGTCTCGGCTCCTCCAGCCCCGCTCTCTCCTGCCACACAGGGACCTCCATCTGCCAGCGACGCCATGGTGCTCGCTCATGGTGCGATGGCCGCCATCGTCTTTGTCGCCCTCTTCCCCATCGGCGCGATCGTCATCCGAATCCCCGGTCTCAAGCACGCCGTCTGGATCCACGGCGCGGTCCAAGTCTTCTCATACACCGTCTTCGTCGTCGCAGCATGTCTCGGCATCTATATCGCGACTATCCAGGAACAGCTGACCGCCGCTCACCCCATCATCGGCATGGTGCTGTTGGGCGTTCTATTTTTCCAACCCTTCTTCGGTCTGGTTCATCACCGCCTGTTCAAGCCGAAGCAGCAGCGCACTGCCTCTTCATACGCCCACATCTGGCTCGGTCGCGCGGCTATCCCTCTCGGCATGATCAACGGCGGCCTGGGACTGCAGCTCGCTGGCCCGTTGAGCACCAGTTCCATCGCGGCGTACGGCGCGATCGCAGGCATCATGGGTGTCATCTACATCGCCGTCGCGATATGGGGAGACGTTCGACGGAGAAAGGACCAGCAAAAACTCGCGCAGGAGAAAATGGAGGGGGCCTGACGACTGTTACATTCATGAGGCGTGAACGGTTTGATTTGGCTTATACAACTTTGCGATGGTGTTGGGGATGGGCATTACTGTTAGACGACAACACGCCACAGTAGACAGTGTTACTTTGCATTCGAAATCTGTTCAACTCTACCCTTACAACCTCCACCCTACATTGCTTTTACCACCCGTCTCAGGAGAAATGATGCAAACCAACCACAATGGCGTCTTTGTGCGCGCATCGATACGTCACGATCTCAACAGGCGATCGAATTAAGGTTCGCTTAATGATTACCCCCGGCACGCACCGCAGATCAATGACTGCATCTTCCGATCAGATCTCTTCTTTATCCCCGGCCCGTCGCATTCGTGTTCGGCCGACCTTACTGCAAGGGGGCGGACGCCGAAGCACCTGTCTGACTAAGTAGGCTAGTCTCTTTGCGGAAGGAGGTTGGATGCGGTAAGCAAGATGACACAACATGAACTCCACTGGGCAGCCTCCGCAGCTTCGTATACTTTACTCGAACAGGGTGGATGCGGAAGCAGCATAATAATAGTGGCTGTGACGGTGGCTTGCAACGACATCGCATTGAGTCGCGTCCAACAGCTTTGGCATTATTACCTCAGCTTTGGAATCGCCTTCCTAGGCATTCTTGCCTGCGCCGTCGTGACATTTAAAGCGTCGCGTCCTCCCCAGCATTGAAGCCCCGCAGCATTAAAGCAGCAGCAGCCCGCTACCACGACAGCCACCACCACACCGGACAGCATGGCCTCCCCCGCCCAGCCGAGTCTATCCGAACTCATCGACCAAACCACCATCCTCTCCCTCCTCTCCACCGTCGCCTTCCTCGGTGCAGCATACTACGGCTCCCTGCGCCTGCTCCCCGCCAACGCCGGCGCCAAAACGCGCATCCTCTTCATCTGGCACGCCTTCGACGCCCTCATCCACACCATCCTCGAAGGCGGCTTCCTCTACAACTGCTTCTTCAGCTACACCACGCCCTCGCTCTGGAAAGGCCAGCAGCTGCCCGGCGTCATCCCCGGCGGTAGCACGTCGGCATACCTCGCGCCCGATGTGTACTTTCTAGGCCACAAAGACCGGTTGTATGGCGCGCTGTACAGCACCAACCCCCTCGGGGCGCTCTGGAGGGTGTACGCGAAAGCCGACGCGCGATGGGGCGGCTCCGATCTGAACGTCATCTCGCTCGAGCTCTTGACTGTCGGCCTTGGCGCTCCGCTCGCGGCGTGGGTTTGCTATTGCCTCGTGAAGCAGCGGGCCGACCGATGGTTCTGGATGATTGCCCTGGCCACTGGCGAGCTGTACGGCGGCTTCATGACTTTTGCGCCCGAGTGGCTGAGCGGGAACTCGAATTTGGACACCAGCAATTGGATGTACTTGTGGTTGTACCTGTTCTTCTTCAACATGCTGTGGGTCGTCCTTCCCGGCTGGATCATGTATGAGGGATATCAGCAGTTCAACCCTGCGGCGAAGCGCGGTGACCACAAGAAGCGCAAGTGAGACGGTGGAGGTGGGCATTCGGTAGGGGGGAGTAATTAAAAAGCGAGTTTGACGCTGGACGGTTCGGGTATGGCGCTTGCTATACAGGTAGCGATGCATTTCATCTAATAATTTACCTCATATCACGTCCTGTACTTTCCGCGTTTACTCCAAGCATCCACGAACTGCTTCTTCTCTGCCACCCCCAGCCCCACCCTCTTCGCTCTACCCAGTCGGGCGAGTGTATCCGCGACAGCGTCCAAAGCCTTTATTTCCTGCTCGCTGACACCCTCCGCAACGGCGGACTCCTCGGACGCCTTGGGCGCCGGCGAGCCTTCCAGAGTGTCGAAGAAGTTGGTGTCGTACCCACTTGCGCGTTTCCCATTGGAATTCCCAGTTGTGTGCGAATTTGCCGGAGCTCCAGCCGAGGCCAAAGTCACCGGCGTGCCAATGCGGACTCGTATGCAATGGGTAGGCCGGCTGTTAAGCAGCCAGACGAAGCGCAGAGCTTCCATCCAGCCAGGGATTGGCGTGACAATGTCTTGAGGTGTGTAGCGCAGAGACACAGGGAAGATCTTGGTGTCTCGGGTCGCCGAAAGTAAAGAAGGCGAGAGCCTGAGGATACCACGGCCATTGCTGGTCGTGGCTTCGGGAAAGACGACAATGACTCGGTTTCGGTACTGTTTGATGACCGATGAGAGGGTGGCCGGGGGTTGTCGAGCGTGGAAGACGGCCGGAGAGTGGACATCAAAGCACGCTGCGAGCGCTGCTTCCAGCGACACTGGGCGAACGAGGCGGCTATCGGGACCCTGAGAAATGGTAAAGACTGGATCGAAGATGGCAGCGAGGTAGAGGACGTCCAGTGGAGAGGTGAATGACGAAGCGATGATGGTTGCCGGGCCGGGAAGACGCCCTCGCGGCGTCTGGGCCAGCGAACCCCTCCTCACTCCATCTACCTGGATATCAATCCACCACACCCCCGGAATCCCAAGGATGCACCAGAGGTTGGCTTTTCGAAGCGCTCCACCCGCCGGCGTCCATTGGAAGATCAACAGCCAGAGGATCCAGGCGACGGTAACCAGTGGGACACGTAGGCACAAGAGGAGCTGCAGAGTGTGTCAGCGAGGTGACGTCGAGCAGGACTTTGTTCACATACAATGTAGAAGGGAAGAAATAGAGGGTTATATGGCAGAGGCGGCACGGGGAAGAAGGGCGCGATGCCAGAACCTGGGAGGACAGTCAGCGCATTGCATGCAGAAAGTGCGGTGTGGTGCAGGGGACGGGGAGGGACAGGACGTACCTTTGTCTCTATATTGGCCGTACTTCTCCATGATTGCGCGGTGCTCTCGTCATCTCCAGCACGAGCGCAAGACAGCCAGGTTGGCAGACGGGGAGGGAGGGCGGAAAAAGATGTGCCGGCATGTGAAAGCGAGTGGATGAAAGTCTGGCCAGGTATGACGCTGCCGCTCGTTATTACATAAGCCATTGCCCAGCCGCACCTGCCCGCGGAGCTAGGTCCGGAACGTCTCGAGCCCGATCGGGGAAGAGTTGCTTATTAAGATTTAGGTAATTGTTTATCCGCCGATCTGCCCAGCAACACGCCTCGACCTCCCTGACTGCCCTGATGTGGATTCAATTTGCAGACTCTCGCGTGTCATCATTGATGCGAGTCTGCTCTCTCTATTGCTTCACCCCTTCCACCGTTGGCGACCACGGCCATGGACCGTCCTCCGTCGCAGCTCGAGAACATTCGACCGAGTGGCCTGAAACAGCCCTCGCGTCTCCCCGCTGCCATGTCGAACAGCACCGGGCGAACATTGTTGGAGACGAGCCAAAGCGACCTCAACTCTCGCACATTCGCCGCTGAAGCCATGCCGCCGCCGAGTACCATCAAGCACAAGATTAGTGGTCGTGAGTTTTGGACCATAAAGCTTGAAAGGGGCCATTGACTGACAATGCCCTTCCCTACAGTACCGGAACCACCTACGAAGCGTAAGACGCTGGCCGAACGCGCGGGCGAGCCTCTCAACCCACTGCGATCACACATGCCAGCGCCGAGCAAGCTCACCTTCGCCCGCTCCGAGGGCACCACATTGACTCAAATGGGAGCCCGTCCGGCTTCCTCCAATGCCAACCATGCTTATCGCTCGACTTCGAACGCCGCGACGGTCGGCTCCAACGACAGTTTTACCCGTCATACTGGCCGGCAGAATGGCGTGCGAGGCCGAGCCGCAATCGCTGCGGAGGCAAGAGGTGCGATGGAAGAAGAAGCTGAGATTGGGATCATGGGCAAGCGAAAAGGTACACCCGTTTTATCTTTCCATTCTCCACCCCTGAAAGGAATCGCTTTGCGCAAGACCCGGACCCAACAGGACCTCCGAAATGGAGTCACATTCCCTGGAGCCAGGACTGGATTCGCGCTGGATGCGCGCACTGGCTCCTCATCTTCCGCTTCTTCTACTAGCACAAGGGAGACCGGCCGCCGAGATTTGCACAGCGACAGCAGCATCGTCTCTCGTGAGCGAGACCTGCGAGAAACTGTCGATGGTAAGACTGTGGATTCCGGCCAATCAACGCGCAACACATCCCTCAACAGCCTCAAGAATGCCTTCGATGGCCTTACCCTATCCCCAAACAAGGCATCTCATCGCGATGTGTCTTCCTCAAGGCACCGCCCCTCCCTTTCGCGGATCAAAGAAGAAGCCTCCCCGGTCAAGTCCCCCTCCAAGATCCCCAAGTTCTCTTGCACTCCTTCCCTTCGTCATACCCAATCCACCCAATCCCTCCGCCCACCCCCATCCGTTTCCCCTATCAAACACCAAAGCTCCATGCTTGGCCTGCGTACGCCTGCCACGACTTCCAAAAAGCCCAGGCCTGCTCCCGGAGAGGATTTGCCCATATTTTTGACGAAAGAGAAGCTTACACCTGTTCGTATAGCATGGGACACCAAAGGCCGACTCGAGGACATGGAGCAGATGTATCATCAGCTTCGCTCGCAGTTCTCCTCCGCCGCCGATACGAAAAGCGCACTCGAGGAGAGTCTTTCCGTCTACAAAATGAGAGGTATGTTGGACTTTACAGCTACTCCGTACTGCTGGCTAATGCGCTCTCTTCCCTACAGTGTCCGAGTTGAACCAGCAAAACAAAGAATTGACGTCCGAAAAGCGAAACTTGACCAGCGACCTCGAACGCGCTCGAAGCGACCTACACGCCACGACCACCGACTTGCAACAGGCAAGAAGAGACCATGAGAGAGATATGCAGAATCTGGAACTCAAGCACCGACGCGAGATCCATGACCTGTCCAGCCAGCAGGAGAAAGAGTCCCTACGACTGGAGCGACAGTTGGAGAAGAATGCCGAGCTGGGGGAGCGACAGCTAGAGGATGCGAAGAGAGCATGGGAGAAACAAAAGGACGATGAAACTGCCGCTTTGACGACGCAGCATTGGGAAGAGGTGGAGGAGTTGCGATCGAAACATGAAGAGCAGGTCCGACAACTGGAGGCCAAGGTGGAGGAATTGCAACAGAAGTGCGACAGTCGGGCTTCGGAGTCGGCGAGTGAGGTACAGGCGCTTCACGATGCGATTGCTGGACTCCAAGGGCAGCTGGACGTTGCAAAGACGACGCAAACGACTTTGAAGAGTCAGATCACTGCCGCCGAGGCCCGCTCCACCGCGCTGGAACAGGAGAAAAGCGCTCTCGTCTCGAAAGCACATTTCCTTGAAGGCAACCAGGAAGCTCAGAGTCTAGAGTTCACTTCTATGAGGCAACAGTTGCAAGACGCCATTGACGCACGGAACGAGACGCTGGATCGTTTGAGAACCGAAGAAGTCGTGAGGCGGCGGCTGAACGCGACCATCCTGGAGCTGAGAGGCAACATCCGAGTGTTTGTGCGTATGCGACCCATGTTGACAGGGGAAGTGGAGCCGGCGAAAGTCGACTATCCCGACCAGGGCGAGCTGGATGGCGGAAAGGAGATGGCAGTCCATGCCCCGACGACACTATCGGCGACGGGCAAGGAGAGGAATGAAAAGCACAGTTACGGCTTCGATCGCGTTTTTGGCCCCGACGCAACGAACATGCAAGTCTTCGAGGACTGCAGAGAACTTATTCAGTCCGTCGTCGACGGTTACAACGTTTCCATCCTGTCCTACGGGCAGACGGGCTCGGGCAAGACGTTTGGCATGAGCGGGCCGAAAGGCATCATCCCCTGCGCCATCGCCATGTTGTTGACCGAGATGCAGCGACTGCAAGAGAAAGGCTGGGAGTATCGCGTCGAGGCGTCTTTCGTGGAAGTCTACAACGAGACGCTCAACGATCTTCTGGGCGATGCGAAGACCTGGGATGACAACGAGGATCTGACGGCCAGCGTCCGGCCAGGAGGGAAGCGAAAGGAGAAGCACGAGATTCACCACGACTCGGTAACTGGCAAGACCACGGTATCGAATCTCAGCTCCGTTACGCTGTGGCCACCGCCAGGCAACGACGGAGGCTGGCCGCCCGCCGCGGCGGCAGTGACACCAATCGATGTTGGCGGAGATGAGGCCTCGGCCTACACTGAGCAAGCTGTGCAGAATGTCCTGGACACAGCAGCGAAGAACCGACGCGTGGCAGCAACCAAGGCGAACGAGCGTTCATCCAGAAGCCATAGTGTGTTCATTCTCACCCTTCGCGGCTCGTGCAGTGCCACGGGCGAGAGCAGCGAAGGCGTGCTGAACCTTGTCGACTTGGCTGGTTCCGAGCGGCTGAAGCAATCCGGAGCCGAGGGCGATCGCAAGAAAGAGACGCAGGCGATCAACAAGTCGCTGTCTTCGCTTGGAGATGTCATTGCGGCGCTGGGAAGTCGGAAGGGAGACGAGGGCCAGAGCCATATCCCCTATCGCAACTCCAAGGTAACCATCCCCGTCATCGATACAACTGTGAGCACGTGCTAACATGTTGTCCTGCAGCTCACATATCTCCTCCAATCTTCGCTCGGCGGTACGATTGCGGGCAAATCGAGTCGCACGCTGATGCTGCTGCACCTGTCTCCTCTGCAGGCGCACTGGCAGGAGAGTAGAAGCAGTTTGCTGTTTGGCAGCAAGGTGCATGGAACGCATATCGGGACTGCGAAGAGGAAGTGATGGGTTGGATAGCAGTTCGATGAGCCGTGGCTTGGGCGATACCTACCTAGATATTCTTGTATGATGATGGACAGTGCTGGCATAGACAGAAGTGTGGAGTTTCTTCTCTGAATCTGTGAATGTTGGCGAGGCTGTCAGCCTCGTGTGCTTCGCACGCTCAGGCATCAAGGCAGCAAGTTTCAGCCTGCACCAGGTGAATGAACCTTGAAATGTGAGAAAACACTGCTGCTGCAACATCCTGGCAAGCCAGCAACCTCATCGAACATGGCGCCTCCATCAACGCCAGACAACTTCCCATCGCAGTACGCCCACCCCATCCCATCCCTCACCTTCCGCCTCCCTCACACTGACACCCACACCCGCAGGGCCGCATTCGACTACCTAATTCTCATCGAAGTCGGCCCCGAAGCGACCAAACGCACCTTCCAAGTCTTCAAAGGCGTCATCTGCTTCTACTCAGGCTACTTCGCCACCTCACTCAACAGCGCCTTTCGCGAAGCGCACAACCACGTCGTTCGCCTTCCCACTGAAGACCCCCTCCTCTTCGCATACTTCCACCACTGGCTGTACACCCGCACGTTTTTCGACTCTAGTCTTGATCCTGCCGTCGCGCTGGATTTTGACACTCTCGCGCGACTGTGGGTGTTCGGCGACGCGCATGACATCCCTATGCTGCAGAACGAGGTGATCGACATCCTCCGGCGCAAAATGGACAGCAAGACGTTCTTTTCGGCCGAAGTGATCGCGTACATCTACGACAACACGGTGGAGAGCTCGACGCTGCGGCATCTGGTGAAGCAGACGTTGAAAGACTGGCTGGGTTGGACGTTGTGGTGGGGCCCCGCGGCGGAGTTGGAGAACATGGACTGCGAAGACGTGGTGGACCTCGCGGGGACGTTGAAGGAGATGGACTACGATCCGCGGGAGAGATTTAGTGCTATCAAGGCTGTGCGAGAGAGCTTGTCCCGTTATTGGCAGAAGCATGAGGAGGGGGAGAAGGGCGAGATGCGTGATGGAAAATGAGGGATGCGTTCAGGAAGATTCTCTGGCTTCTTAGTGGGACGAAGAAGTCCTCTCTGTGCGATTGCACATAGCTATGGCTAGTCTGTTGCGCTGGCTCGCTGTTATTCAGCCAAGTCGACACCGCCACAAATCGGCTCGTTTGCTGTTATTTGCCGGATCATTGCCGATATAACGTTCGCTGGTACATTTGAGCGTTGGCGGTGCCGGGTTGGCCTTCGATCTCAAGCATTGCACCCCAAGTGCAATGTCTGGTACAGCCTAGTGTGTGAAGTGACACTTGCGAGGCGGGAGATCGTCGTGGCCAGCTCTGTTTGGTTGATGGCCTTACAACGTTCGCATGGCATTGCAGAGCATGCGGTGGATACCGAGACTCGTAGCGTGGAAAACGGAGAATCCAGAGACCCATCAAAAATCGTCTCCCGAATCCTTCCTCTTCTTCCCCTTCTTCCTAGCACTCTTCATCCCTCCACCCGCGCCATCTTCCGAGTCACTCCCAGCCTCCTTCTTCGCCTTGCTCGGCGCATCAGGAATCTTGTCCACAATATCCGCCAAAAAATCAAAAGTCTCATCGGCTTTGACAGCCCTCTTCATATGGTGGGTGAGAATGCGTTTAGGCCCTTTGCTGCCTCCGCTGCCGCCTGGGCCGGCTCCGCGCGCCTGATCGGCGGAGGCGGAGATGAGTTTGATCATGAACAGTTCCAGCGCGCGGCTGACGACGTGCGGCGTCACCTGCGCCACTTTGCCGATGTCCTCGTCGGCTTGCATTATGCGCTTGATCCGCGCGACGGGAAAGGAAGTCTTCAGCTGGACGCCGCGAGTGGGGTCTTTGGGCGGGGCGGAGATGCCCTGTGGTGGTGCGGTGAATTGAGCGCCGTGTTGGCCGTACGGGTATCCATTCGCATCTAGGCCGCTTGAGTGGGCTTGGTGGTTCTTGCGTGCTCGCTTGGCCGGGGCGTCGGGGAGGTAGTCGTTGTCGCCGTCGTCATTCTCCTGCTTGAAGTGGCCTGCGGGGGGCATGCCGTATTGCGCGTATTGGGCCTGGGTGGTGGGAACGGAAGTCGGTCCGGCGGGGTAGGAATGCGGTTGTTGTTGAGCGAACGGGGCGGCGTAGTGGTTATAGTGCTGAGGCTGGCCGATGGACGCGGCGGCGGGCAGGGCGGCGGAGAGATCGGGCGACTGCGGGCGGTAGGCCGAGAGGTCGGGGGATTTGGGGGCGTAGAAGGAGGACAGATCCGGGGATTGGGGGCGGTAGGTGGAGCCCATGGTGCATGTGAATTCCCTACTCGCGATGACGCAATGACGGCGGTTGGTGTCTCTACACGTGCCGAGCAGTCGAGGCCACTGTCATGTTCCAGCAGGGTGCATGTGGAGCTCGCACGGGCAGCAGTGGGTGCAGTAATTGGCGTGTGGCGTCACGTGTGGTCGAGGGTTGAATGATGCACGCTCTGCCGGATCGGATTGTTGACGTTTTACCGCTTTGGGCGCGGAGGTGGGCAAAAGTGTAAATGTGAGCACGGGCAAGCAAAGCGGAAGGAGCGTTGGGGCACAAAGAAACAGCGACTGACTGGTGCGGCGGCCGCGCGACTTTTATCCCTCGCACCTCTTCTGCTCCACCCTTTTCACGCCAGCCCCAACCCGGTCTAGCGTGCCTTTTGACGTGCAGATCAGGCGGCCAATCAACGCCGACTTCTCACGACACGATACGGTCTAGGCGGACGGGTGGTGGTGATATTGCATGTTATGGTGCTTGCGGAGTCCATGAGCGCTGCTGGGAAGTCGATAGGCAACAGTCTCCCGCAAGCATCTCGTGACAAAGCGGTGCAATTCCGACCGCGTCAATCACTGCCTGATGTCGGGTGTTGTGCTGCATATGACGCAATCCCGAAACAAAGGTGGAAAAGTTGAAACGACAGGTGTATCCATCAATATTCCTCTTTCCTTGCATGCCTACAAATCCACAGCTACTGAGCACACGAGGAATTGACATCACAACTGACGGGACTCGACAAAACCATTCATCATGAACAACAACAAGGACGAGGGCGCGCAAGGCGTGGCCAAGGGAGTCACCTCCACCGTGGGCAATCTGACCGGTGGCCTGACCAAGACGCTCGGTGGTATGTGATCGCCGTTCAGCCTTGTCATACAACGTTGACTGATGAGTTCCATAGGCGCCGTTGGAGCGGTGGGCAAGGGCGTGGGAGACACCATCAACTCCACCACCGGCACCACGCAAGTTGGCGATGGATTGAAGGCGGTGACGGGAGGCGTCGACTCCGGCTCTCAGAACTTTGGCAAAGCCGCGGAGGATGCGGGCCAGTGGAAGACTTCTTGAGCAATGGCAAGCACATGCCAGTAGAGTGCAGTTGATCAAATGGCGACGATCTCCATCAATCCAGCCGGTAGATCCCAAGGCCCCAGCCAACCCGTAGCATCGCCAGCCCAATCGCCATGCCAATGCTATCCTTGATGACGTTTAGCTTGCTCCCGCTGACTTCGTGCCACCCGATCGCCACCTCTACCATGGGGATGTGCGAGCTTTCCGCCAGCATCAACATCTCCACGTCGAAGATCCACCCTTCCGAATGCATGTAAGGGACGATGTAGGGCAATGCAGGGCGGGTGAACAGCTTGAAGCCGCATTGCGTGTCCTTGATTTGGCCGGTCTCGGTAGTTGTGAGGGTTCGGATGAGGAGATGAAATGCCCGCATGAGTGTATTCCGGAGGAGTGAGCGCTAGAGTCGATTCGTTAGTTGTAAATCACGGACGACCTCAGAAGAGGGAGTAATACCTTGATCACCGCGTCGGACCCTACCATATGCGCTCTTGACCCGATGCCAATAGCTCTGCCTTGCTTGTCCTCTGCGTCCTCACATGCTTTGACCAGCTTGCCTAGGTCGTCAAAGTTGCTCGCGCCATCTGCATCGGCAAACACCACATATGAACCTCGCGCGTGCCTCATGCCATGGGTGACCGCGCCGCCCTTGCCCCGATTCTCCTCGAGACGCACAACGCGGATACTCCCAGTGGGAATGCTCTGTGTCTTTGCAAAATGCAACGCAGTCTCCACCGTCCTATCCGTGCTGCCATCACTCACCACGAGGATCTCCCAGCCTGCACGCGGCCGCTCGTGAGCTCGCACATGCCCGTTCCCCGTGCCTTTGCCCGCCGGCGAGCGCGTGCCGTACTGCTTCTGAAGGTACTCCACAGCCTCCTCCAACATCCCCGTCAATCTCTTCTCCTCGTTGTACGCAGGCACCACCACGCTCATAAACACTTCCCCCTCATCGATTCGGTATGCCTCCTTGCCTCCACCCGAGCCTCGGCGCGCCGTTTCCCGAGCGGCGGTGAAGTGATCGTACCAGCATGGCAAGGGTTCGGGCGTTGACACCTTTCCGTCGGGTAGGACAGTGACGAACTGCTTCTCGGATGTTCTGGGCGGCCTAGGTAGCGGAGCGAAGAGGGCAAAAGCAACGTAGAGCTAGATTGTTGACGCGGTTAGCGTGCTTCCTACGGCGAGGGGGAGCTTGGAGAAGATATACCAGAGCGAAGACACCAAAGATGCTGAGCACTGCAGCGAGCGTCCATTGCCATAACGGTATGGCAGCCAGACTATCCAGGAGTGACCATGCCGCGTCTGGGATAGAGTCGGCAGAATCCATGGCTGGTCGGAGGAGGATATGAGGCGACTTCCGTGATGGCAATTACATCCTCGTCTATACGAAGGACGTGACGGCCATCGAACTGAAATGCATCAAAACAGCGTTGAACAATACGCGAAGTAGCAATGGTGACAGCTGGCTGGAAATTCATCTTGTCTGACGTCTGGCTAAATGTCAATGGCGGCCGGGACGTGCTCAGAACTCCACTTGCACACCTCCTCTCTAGATGTCTGCCCGTCATTCCCATCAACTCCCATGCAACCCGTTTTCCAATGACCAACCCAATCCGAGTCGTAGTCACAGGATCAGTACGCCGTAAAATACTGTCTCTATCAACTCGCACACGGCTAACACCGACGACATCAGAACCGCGGAATCGGCAAGGCAATATGCAGCCTCATCGCGTCGAGGCAACATGATCGGCCATTGCAACTTTTCGCAGCGTCGAGGAAAGGCGTCGATCTCGGCCTGAGCGCGGAAAATACCATCTATCCGACCCTCGACATCGGCAGCCGTGACAGCATTCGCGCTCTCGCGCAACAAGCGACCCAGCACGGCCCCATCGATGTCCTCATCAATAACGCCGGTGTCAACCTCGATGACGAGTATAGTGTCGAGAATGCAAAGAAGACGCTGGACGTCAATTACCGCGGGACATTAGAGGTGCGCCGCTGTGCCATGCTTCCATTCAACGCACCCACGCTGACAGCACGACAAGATGTGTCAAACTGCCATTCCGCTTCTGTCCCCGCGAGGCCGCATAGTCAATCTATCGTCCATCGCATCCTCACTCCGCCCCTTCCCCGAGCACATCCAGAAGCGCTTCCGAGATCCCAACATGTCCCTCGACGACCTCGAAATTCTCGCGCAAGAATACGAGGTGAGTGACGCCGAAACTGACGCCGAACGCTCGACTAACCAAACCTCCAAGACCTCCGTCCAACACGGCTCCGAGCAGCAGTCTGGCTTCGTCGGCCCCAAGCGAGCCTACAGCTTCTCCAAAGCGTGCATCAACGCCTTCACCCGCATCCTAGCTCGGGATAATCCAGGCCTTGTCATCAATGCTTGCTGTCCCGGCTGGGTCAACACGGATATGGGCGTATTGGTAGGCACCTCGAAGCCGCCCAAAACGCCCGAGCAAGGAGCCTTGATCCCCTACCACCTAGCCTTCGAAGACATCGGCGATGTGAGCGGTAAGTACTGGGCGAATAGCAGTCTGCGGAGCAAAGAAGCCGGAAAAGTGCAGGAGTGGTGAGCCAAGAGGAGTCAAATAAGTCATTGCATTTCATTCAAGAAAGAGGTTCGAAGCTACCTACTCTAGGCGGGAAGGCAGACGCCCGCGGGAGACTCGCCGCTTGATTCCATCCATACCCAACCGCACGCGCCCAAAACCGCGGCGTCCCGCCTACGGGCTCCCAACCTTGGCTTTGAGCTCGGCGACCTCGCTCGTCAGCTGCTCGATTTGTCGCCCCTGGGACTGCAGCAGCGCTTTGATGTCTTGCAGGACGTCCCGCAGGCCGCCTGCCGCGGAGCTCACCACGCTGGAAGCTGCAGGCAAGGCCTCCTCCTTCGCCGGCTCGACCGGTATTGCCGCAGGTGGTTTTTCGCTTATGCTAGAGGCAGCTGGGAGGCTAGATGCAGTTGCAGGAGGGGCGCGCTCGATCACGGGCTCATTAGCCGGGCTAGTCATATCGGTCTTCGGCGCTGCTCTTCCCGAACTGACTGCGCCGAGTCGCTGCTGGGGATTCTCAATCTCCTCGAATGAGCTGCTGTCATCGTCGTTGTCCGCCTCGCCCTTGTCCGCGAATTTGGAGGCCAGGTTGGACATTGACAGCTTGGTGCCTGCCACCGCTGAGCCCGACGGCGCTGCAACCGGCGCTGGTGCTGGCGGCTCAGGTTTTGGTTCCGGCGCCTTAACGGGAGATGGTGCGGCCACGGGTTCAGGAGGCGGTGCTGATCGTGCGGTGGTGGCGCTCACGGCAACCTGTGTGGGCACCTTGCCGTCGTAGAGATCTTCCATGGAGAATTTGGGTGGCAGAGCGGAGTTGCCGCTTAGCCATTCGGCGCTGGATGTCCCTGCTTTGGTGCCGACGGTGGGAGGGTAGATGTCTTCCTGGAAGCTCTCCGACTTGCGGGGCACGATGAAGGAGATGGGCTCGATGTGGCTGTCGTTGACCGTCTTGAAGGCGCGCATAATCTCGGTTTCGTGGGTGTTGACTCCGCGCTTCGGCATGAACGCCAGGCCTCGCTGCGGCTCCGCCGACTTGTACTCACTCAACGACTCAAACTTGTCATTTTCGTATTCGTAGTATCGGATGTTGCCGTCGCCCTTGCCGGCAATGTAGAGGATGTGACACCCGTCGTCCCAGAAGGGCATGGCCACGCCGGAGCTGGAATCGAGCAGCGTGAAGTCTCCGCCGACGGGCTTTTCGGGGTTCCGGATGTCCCACAAGCCCAGTTGTCGCTCGCTCATCTTCGAGAAGCCCGTCGTCGCCACGCGGTCGAGATCGCCCATCCACACACATCGGCTGTTCTTCGCGCCGGCATGCCCGGCCACCTCGTGCGCCGGCTTCTCCTGCCGCACATCCCAAAAACGGAGCTTCTTGTCGCGCGACGTCGTAACCAACATGTCTCCGTTCGCAGACCACGACAGCGACTGCACGATGTCGTTGTGCTTCAGCGTCAACTTGGACTTGCCGTCCTCGAGATCCCACAGCTTCACCGTATAGTCGCCCGAGCTCGACGCAAGCACATTCTCCGCCGCGGGGTTGAAGAGCACATGCCCGACCTTGCGCGAGTGCCCGCTCAGCTTGCCCACAGGCTTCACATCCGCCGGCTCGTCTGCATCAGTGAAGAGGGTGAAGTCCCGCGGGACCTCCCACAGGAACACCTTGCCGTCGTCGGAGCCGGACGCGATGATGGAGTCGTTGAAGGGGTTCCAGTCGGTGTCGAGCACGGTGGCCGTGTGCCCGCGGAACAACGGTATCTGCTCGGGCAGCTTGCCCTTCTCTTCCAGCGGGATGACGGCGAATGCGCCGCCGCCGCTCGCTTCCCAGTTGACGGCGAGGTACTTGGGATTCGCCTTGACGAGGTTGGTGTCCCACGCATTCTTACTGATGCGCAGGTTGTCGTAGCATTGCTCCCGCCGCGTCGGCCGGCCAAAGACGTGCCCTGTGAAATGGTGTTGGTCAGTCGAGACCACGTAGCTGCGGATGTAGACGGGAACATACGGTACTTTGACGCTCTCACAAACCGGCCTGACATGGGGAAGCGGTGGAGGTGGCTCTCAGGGTCGGATGAGGGTTACACGTGGAGAGGGTGGAGGAGGGGCAGAAGAATGAGGTGCTAGGGCCAGTCGCAATCGCAATGGATATGGTAGGAGTGACAGTAGAGGTAGCTTCGTCGTGTGCTGCATCAGCAATGGCCGAAATTCGAGGCGGCAGCTCGGGTGTGCCTGGGTTGGTCGTCTCCCGCCACGTCACGCATTGACGCCACACACCTCGTGAGGCTTAAACACTTTTCTACCATACAAGCACTTGAGACAGACATCGCGAATTGCGGATTATGAGATTGACGGAACTATCAAATTGCCCATCTCCCCCGTCTATGATTCCCACCAGGGACCCCCCCCCCCCCCCCCCCCCCCCCCCCCCCCCCCCCCCCCCCCCCCCC